>NC_139990.1:56829882-56987293 GCF_964263955.1 Coregonus lavaretus | reverse complement strand
ATTCCTGCATACAAGCAAAATCTGAAGCAGGAAGCACCAGTGACTCGGTTAATAATGAAGTGGTCAGATGACGCAGATGCTAAGCTACAGGACCGTTTTGCTAGCACAGACTGGAATATGTTCTGGGATTCTTCCGATAGCATTGAGGAGTACACCACATCAGTCACTGGCTTCATCAATAAGTGCATCGATGACGTCGTCCCCATAGTGACCGTACGTACATACCCCATCCAGAAGCAATGGATTACAGGCAACATCCGCACTGAGCTAAAGGGTAGAGCTGCCGCTTTCAAGGAGCGGGACTCTAACCCGGATGCTTATAAGAACTCCCCTATGCCCTCTGACGAACCATCAAACAGGCAAAGAGTCAATACAGGACTAAGATTGAATCGTACTACATTGGCTCCGACGCTCGTCGGATGTGGCAGGGCTTGAAAACTATTGCAGACTACAAAGGGAAGCACAGCCGCGAGCTGCCCAGTGACACACGCCTACCAGATTAGCTAAATCACTTCTATGCTCGCTTCGAGGCAAGCAATACAGAAGCATGCAAAAGAGCATCAGCTGTTCCGGATGACTTTGTGATCACGCTCTATGTAGCCGATGTGAGGAAGACTTTTAAGCAGGTCAACATTCACAAGGCCGGAGGGCCAGACGGATTACCAGGACGTGTACTCCGAGTATGCGCTGACATTTTCAAAATGTCCCTGACTGAGTCTGTAATATCAACATGTTTCAAGCAGACCACCATAGTCCCTGTGCCCAAGGACACTAAGATAAACTGCATAAATGACTGCCTACCCGTAGCACTCACGTCTGTAGCCATGAAGTGCTTTGAAAGGCTGGTCATGGCTCACATCAACACCATTATCCCAGAAACCCTAGACCCACTCCAATTTGCATACCACCCCAACATATCCACAGATGATGCAATCTCTATTGCACTCCACACTGCCCTTTGCCACCTGGACAAGAGGAACGCCTACGTGAGAATGCTATTCATTGACTACCGCTCAGCGTTCAACACCATAGTGCCCTCAAAGCTCATCACTAAGCTAAGGACCCTGGGACTAAACACCTCCCTCTGCAACTGGATCCTGGACTTCCTGACTTGCCACGCTGATTCTCAACACGGGGGCCCCTCAGGGGTGCGTGCTCAGTCCCCTCCTGTACTCCCTGCTCACACATGACTGCATGGCCAGGCACGACTCCAACACTATCATTAAGTTTGCCGACGACACAACAGTGGTAGGCCTGATCACCGACAACGATGAGACAGCCTATAGGGAGGAGGTCAGAGACCTGGCCGTGTGGTGCCAGGATAACAACCTCTCCCTCAACGTGATCAAGACAAAGGAGATGATTGTGGACTACAGGGAAAAAAAGAGGACTGAGCACGCCCCCATTCTCATCGACGGGGGCTGTAGTGAAACAGGTTGAGAGCTTCAACTTCCTTGGTGCCCACATCACCAACAAACTATCATGGTCCAAACACACCAAGACAGTCGTGGAGAGGACACAGCAAAACCTATTCCCCCTCAGGAGACTGAAAAGATTTGGCATGGGTCCTCCGATCCTTAAACAGTTATACAGCTGCACCATCGAGAGCATCCTGACTGGTTGCATCACCGCCTGGTATGGCAACTGCTCGGCCTCCGACCGTAAGGCACTACAGAGGGTAGTGCGTACGGCCCAGTACACCTCTGGGGCCAAGCTTCCTGCCATCCAGGACCTCTATACCAGGTGGTGTCAGAGGAAGGCCCTAAAAATTGTCAAAGACTCCAACCACCCTTGTCATAGACTGTTCTCTCTGCTACCGCACAGCATGCGGTACCGGAGCGCCAAGTCTAGGTCCAAAAGGTTTCTTAACAGCTTCTACCCCCAAGCCATAAGACTCCTGAACAGCTAATCATGGCTACCCAGACTATTTGCATTGTCCCCCGCACCCCACCGCACCTCACCCCCTCTTTTATTTTTTGCTCATCCATTTTTTACTTTTTTTTCTTAAAACTGCATTGTTGGTTAAGGGCTTGTAAGTAAGCATTTCACTGTAAGGTTGTATTCGGTGCATGTGGCAAAACAAATTTGATTTGATTTGATTTGAAGGAATGAGATACAGAGAGAGCCCCGGGGTGCAGAGAAGGGATTAGGTGCAGAGAGAGCCTTCGGGGTGCTTGGCAGACTCTCAATAGAAGTGTCACACTCTCTTATAGGGGAGGTTTTACAACCAATCTGACTCGATGCAGACTCTCAACAGAGGAACTCAAAAGCACAGATACACTTTTGTGCCTATGCCTCGTCTGACTGTGAACCTCTCACAGCTCTCTCTCTCTCTCTCTCTTTCTCTCTCTCGCTCTCTCTCCCTCTCTCTCTCTCTCGCTCTCTCTCCCTCTCTCTCTCTCTCTCTCGCTCTCTCTCCCCCTCTCTCTCTCTCTCACTCTCTCTCTCTCTCTCTCACTCTCTCTCTCACTCTCATTCAAATATTTGGTGATTTGGACAATCAATTGATGTTCACTAAAAAGGTTATGGAAGAAAGGGTTTCAGAATCACCTACATTTATTCACCTTATGCTTTCTGGTCACATAGTCAGGTATCCTGAGTGAAACATGGGCCTCAGGGTGAATGGGTTGTGTAGAAGCAAAATCCAATCACATAACCAATGTTTCACACACAAAAAATGCCATTTGATTCCTCCTTTGACAACATATACACACTCACTCTCACACTCACATAAACACATGCACATACACACACACACACACACACACACACATTTTTCAGTCTCTCATCCAATGTCCATGAATTATAATACTTAATGGAAAATGGAATAGAAGGTAGAGAGAGTAAATTATAATAAAAACATTAAAAACAATCCCAGCCTTTACCCATCATTTGACAGGGTGAGGCTGATTCACATTGATGATGCTTTTTACATTCCTGCATACATGTATTTACATTAAAAACCAAGGCTTTCCATTATCATATTTTCTATAGAAAGTATTCGATTCAGGCACATCAACATTAATCAATAGATGTGTTTTAATGCTCCAGTTCAAGGGCTTTTCTGTCATCGTTTTTGGCTTCGGGACCACCAGTAAAGATCCTTGTTTCACCATCTCTCGCTACTGCCTACTGTATATCCTGCACCGCACCTGGGTCACACCTCACCCCAACCCTTACAGAGAATCATGTACAGTACATGATGTTTAAATCAATACACTTTGCATGAATTGCACCAGGGTTGCATAAGTGGAATATTTCAATCTCCACTGGTTTGTCTGCACTCACTCTACCCATCCATTTTAGCCATCCATTTATTGATAATCTGCTATGTCCTCAACTATGGAAGAATGGGGGGATAATATATTTCATAGGCTATATGAGAAATAGGATAGAAGAAAAAAAGGAAGCCATACAGTAGAGAGAGAGCGAGAGAGAGAGAGAGAGAAAGAGAGAGAGAGAGAGAGAGAGAGATCAAAACTCATCCATAAACACAGTAAAGATATCAGTCGTTGGTTCCCTTTCATGTTTGTGTCAAAGGAGATTAACACTGGTAGAGAGAGCCTACTATAGCACCCTAAGCCCTGACATTCATTCACACAGCAGCACCAAACGTGTTACATAACATCATCACAAAGTACACCATGTAACTATGTTATTCTATGCTAACATTTAGAGCTCTGTTTTACCATGTTAATACAGCAGAACATCTCCTTATTGTAGCCTGCCTGGCTGTCTCCTTCAGAGAACCGCAGCTGATCCAGTGTAGTGATATGTAACCTAGCAGAGTGGAGAGAGGTAGGCCCTGCCTGGAGTCACGTGAACACATTCCATTTGAATCAAAGACAGCTCTAAGCACTGCAGAGCACTGAGCAGCAGCGTAGCCTGTTGCCGTGGAGATTAGCTGTGCGGGCCCCTTCACTAGCGGAAGGGTGACATTTTTTTCGTGATCCAATTGACATTTTAGTCATTTAGCAGACGCTCTTATCCAGAGCGACTTACAATTAGTGAGTGCATACATTTTTCATACTGGCCCCCCGTGGACATGGTTAAAGAAATAAAGAAATAAATGCAGCAAAAAGAAACACAATTTGCTGTTAAATCTTTGCAAATGGAATGCCTAATGCCTTGCCTCCCTCTGTCCATCTCCCTCGCTTGTTCTCTCTCTCTCTCTCTCTCTCTCTCTCTCTCTCTCTCTCTCTCTCTCTCTCTCTCTCTCTCTCTCTCTCTCTCTCTCTCTCTCTCCTTTCTCTCTCTCTATTTCTCTCTCTCCTCCTCCTTCTCCCTCTCCCTCTCTCTACCCTCTCTCTAAGAGTAGCACTTGTTTGTACCGCTGGGATCATTTAAAAGTATAATTTATTGATAATGAAGTTGGGAAAGCTTTGATATGGCAGAGCAAGGCAGAATAAGTGGACAGAGGAGAGCATGTTGTGCCACATTTTCAGGGGCTCCAAGTGTTTACTTTACTGAACATCTCTCTCTCTCCCTCTCTCCCCTCTCTCCCCTCTCTCCCCTCTCCCTCTCCCTTCTTCACACTCTCCCTTCATCCCTGTGGGACATTCATTCAGCTCTGTGTCAAAATGTGATAATAGAGACAAACACAATATATTTTATTCATAAAGTAAACAAGATAGTAATACAAATGTCTGCAAAGCGACGGTATGTAGCCTCCAGTACACAAGGCAATGCAGGTCAGCGTGCAGTGGGTGCTTAAAGACAGACAGGCTCACTCACCAACCCCAGTCATGTTCTCTGTCCCCAGGGGAAAGTAGAATGCTACTCGCAGCCAGGTTGTTATGTGTTATGCAGTCTCACTGTTATCCACAGTAACACATTTGTTTATTTATTAATAAATAAAATGCAAATTATGGGGCCTATTATCAAGGCAAACAAGCACAAATACAAACATGCGGCTCTATAAAACGTGATATTCATGAAGTAAATTCTAATCCCGTAGAATGGTACTTTGCCAGTAGTTTATAATTCCTCCAGGCCTTTGAAGGTGTTAGACAAAATGCAGTATGGCACTTGGAGAATGGGAGTGATTATACAGTAACAGAATGAAATGTCACTCATGAAAACCTGTAATCCACAGAACGGCTTTTTACTCATTTAATCTATTTAAATAACTGTTATGGACACAGTCATAGGCCTACAGTATTATACACACTAGTCTACTCTGCATGTACTCTTCTCTCTCTCTGCGTTAACCCATTGAGTTATTTCAAATAGAGAATGTTTATCAGTAGAAGTGAAAGAGGAAGTTCTGTAACTATTGGCACAGCATCCTGTGAGAAACATACAGTATATGCTGTACCTGACCTTGATCTATAAACCACAGCTGTTTTCTCACCTTCGTTTTTCATTTCTTCATTTTCAACTCTTCTCATTAGACCTGGGTTCAAATGCTATTAGAAATCATTTAAAATACTTTAGATGTGCTTGATTGAGCTTGCCTGGCGCAATGGAACCAATAGAGTAGTCACAAAAGTGCAAACCCTGCTCATCCAGCAATCCAGGCAGGCTGAAGCAAACTCTCATAATATCTGAAAGATTTCATAATATTATTTGAACCCAGGTCTGCTTCTCATACAGTAGGCAGATACATCCGCTGTATACATGAGCCCTCCCTCAAACACTCATGACAGAACCCGGTCTTACTCTGCTACAGTAATGGTCAGGTGCTACACTGCAACCAACACAGCCTTATACCACAGCCTTTGAGCAGAGACCTGCAAGCTAAACCTACAGACTCATCCTATAGCGACATTGCAGGGTAAGGAGATTCTAGTGAACTAGAGCAATTTATACATTTTAGTGCCAGATCAAAACAGATGGAGATTATTTGGGAAATATCTACAGTTTTGTCGATAATCAAATGTTATCTATTTTATATACGATAATTTTGTCGCTATGTTTAGGAAGAATGTATAATCTTTTACATGTAATCACTTTTCATAGATAACCCTTAATTGGTGTTCAGCATGGCCAATCACACCAGCGTCCTGAGATGCATCCTGCTGCTGCTATTGGCCATCGCTCTGGCCTCGGCTTTGAGAACATTGGACACGACCGAAGAGCTGGAGAAGACCAACTTCGGGACCCCGCCCCCTCGCCACGGCCTCAAATTACTCCTCTGGTACGTACAGACCTGCATCGACAACAACATGGTGTCTCTCTGTGACCCAAGGGAGGGAGAATACGGGTTCCATATGTTCAAGAACTATAAACTGTTACTCCCCAAACTGAAAGACCAGAACCTGTACACCTACTACACCATCGGTAACCTCCATTCCCACGGTGCAGAGAACCTGCCCTATGAAGTGAGGCAGTACTACGACAAGGACAATCTCCTCAGCAACCAGGACAGGGTGCTGGTGAAGTACAACCAGAACAACAATCACATCGAGAAGATCTACATCTCAGAGCACTACAAGCAACGCAAGACGTACATGATCGGGCCCAATCTTCTCTCCTCTCTCAGACTGCCCAGTTGGCTGGCATTGATATGATAGTATGAATATCAAATCTGTACATTATGCTATTTACTATTGTTTTTCTTGACACAAACGTGATGGCATTACTAAACCTGTAATATCTCAACCTGACTTGATTGGTGATGTGTTTACTGTAACTTTCTGTTTCCTTTACAGACACGCTATATAAATAAATTTTTACAGACAGAACATTGCGATTCTGAGCGCACTGAAATCAAGTTCAATTATGTCTGCTATAATGCAGGTCAGTTTAGTACATTGACCAATGTCCTTGTTCAATCAATTATATTGGTGTTGATACAATTGATGACATACATGACAGTAGAATGTGAACGTAATGCAATAGAGGGTATATTTTTGTTGCTGTTTCTTTCTATATTGTGTCATGCTACTTCTTCACTTATTACATTTTAGAAGTTTTGATCACAGAGTGACAGTGTTCTCTATGCCAGTGGCGGTCGGTGCCTTTTATTTTTAATTAGCACGGCCTGATTTCTATTACAGCATATTGGATGACTGTCGTTCATATTCCATTCACCCAGATCAATGTAAAATGGATAGGGTTAGGCTACTTACTACATGATACTCAAATTTTCCCCATACCCATCATGAGGTTGCTACAACCTAGCCTATGAATTAAAGTTTACAACGTAGGTGCGCAGGTC
Source organism: Coregonus lavaretus (assembly GCF_964263955.1). Classification (NCBI taxonomy): domain Eukaryota; kingdom Metazoa; phylum Chordata; class Actinopteri; order Salmoniformes; family Salmonidae; genus Coregonus; species Coregonus lavaretus. Next base: position 56,980,131 of record NC_139990.1, on the reverse strand, counting down.
GAGAGAAATTTGAGTAATCAAGGTGACAGACATTGACACATTCAACAGCGCCTTGCACTTTCTTGCCTGCATCTAGCTGATCTAGGGTGTAACCATTAGTCCAAAAGTTGCAAACGAGAGTTACTATTGGACAAATTCAGGTATGTTTATCCCCGTTTCGTTTCGTTTGCTTCCGTTTAAGAAATGTTTTTCAACAGAATCGGCAGAATGAATACACCCCTGATCACATTGCAAAAGCAGTTCACTTTCATAGTAGCCAGATAGTTGTATAAAGATCGCTGCATAATTCCTTCTCACATCTACGCGCGCTCCTCCTCTCACCTTTTCCCTTCGCTTATGGACTTCAGTGCACAACACATCAGCTGTCTATGACCAGGCAAAAAATATTTTCCAAGCCAAACCTTCATGTCATAAAAGCTAACCACTACACACAGCCTACACCGTTGTCACCATATTAGCTAACGTCAAGTCTACAACATAGCTACTAGAACTAACGCATTAGTAAACCCGCTACAATCATGAAGTACAGTGTACAGTTAGCAAGCAGTTTAGCAGTTACACCGGCGGGCCCCGGTGGCAATACATTAATACAACCAAAAGCTTACCTTCACTTGGAAGGGTTCCAGTGTTGGATAGCTATAGCCAACTAGGTAACATAGCATCCTCCTCTGTTTGAGCTGGGTGTTTGAGTAGGCTAAACTAGCTAGCTAGCTGCATTTTCTAGCTAAGTAAGTGAAAGTGAAAGTGAAAAAAATATGAAATATAGCTAACTCTCTCTCTCTCTCTCTCTCTCTCGCTTGCTTCTCCTATCTTTTTGAATAAATTAATTTGTTAAAATCTGTTCAACAATTGTCTTTCTCTCTCTTTGAGTCAACTACTCATCACATTTAATGCAATGCAGTGCTAGCTAGCTTTAGCTTATGCTTTCAGTTCTAGATTCATTATCTGATCCTTTGATGTCAATTCATGCTGCAAGAGCTCTGATAGGTTGGAGGAAGTTGTCATAATTACTGTGTAAGTCTATGGATTGGGGTGAGAACCACGAGCCTCCTAGATTTTGTATTGAAGTCAATGTACCCAGAGGAGGACGGAAGCTAGCTGTCCTCTGGCTACACCATGGTGCTACCATACAGAGTGCTGTTGAGGCTACTGTAGTGTTTTAATCAATTATTTGGTGACGTGAATATATTTAGTATAGTTTTGTCTAAAAATGAATACTTTTTTAATGTTTCACTGTTTTTATTTTTAATGAAATTCACTGAGGAGGGTGGTCCTCCCCTTCCTCCTCTGAGGAGCCTCCACTGCTCTATGTTCACCCAAGCCTGACACCACCCTGAAGGGGATGTTTTGGTGGTGTTGTTTCTAGTGTGTCTTTTGCAGTATAACACCAGCTCCTTTGACATATATCACTTAAGTTTCTGTTCATCGTTTAAAATAAACACTTCTCTATTCACCGCTTTCACCACTCACCCTGAGAGTAATGTTCTTTCCCCAACATAGCTTAGAAAATCATCTTAGTGGGGCATTAGTTTATCTGTAGTGCAGAGAGAGAGAGAGAGAGAGAGAGAGAGAGAGAGAGAGAGAGAGAGAGAGAGAGAGAGAGAGAGAGAGAGAGAGAGAGAGAGAGCGAGAGAGAGAGAGAGAGAGAGAGAGAGAGAGAGAGAGAGCTAAGGATATGAAAATGACTCTATGAACAGCTCATAGAGGATGAGAAATGGCATGTTTTATTAAATGAATAAGGATAGCAGGAGATGTAACCATGAGTAATGGTTTAGTGTGAGACCATATATCCATATGACTGTTTTAAAGTCCCAGTACACAATATGTAGTGTAATAGTCTACTCAGGACTGTGGATTGCCATCATTATCTCAGTACAGACCTTTGACCATTATCCAAACAGATGAGTTAAAACATTGGCACAACTGTACAGTTAACATACTTCTGTATTTTAGTAATAGACAACATTTGAGTTGTTTTCCAGTAAAAAATATATATATATATACAGTACCAGTCAAAAGTTTGGACACACCTACTCATTCAAGGGTTTTTCTTTATTTTTACTATTTTCTACATTGTAGAATAATAGTGAAGACTTCAAAACTATGAAATAACACATATGGAATGATGTAGTAACCAAAAAAGTGTTAAACAAATCAAAATATATTTTATATTTGAGATTCTTCAAAGTAGCCACCCTTTGCCTTGATGACAGCTTTGCACACTCTTGGCATTCTCTCAACCAGCTTCATGAGGAATGCTTTTCCAACAGTCTTGAAGGAGTTCCCACATATGTTAAGCACTTGTTGGCTGCTTTTCCTTCACTCTGCAGTCCAACTCATCCCAAACCATCTCAATTGGATTGAAGTCGGGTGATTGTGGAGGCCAGGTCATCTGATGCAGCACTCCATCACTCTCCTTCTTGGTTCATTGTCCTGTTGAAAAACTATTGATAGTCCCACTAAGCGCAAACCAGATGGGATGGCGTATCGCTGCAGAATGCTGTGGTAGCCATGCTGGTTAAGTGTGCCTTGAATTCTAAATAAATCACTGACAGTGTCACCAGCAAAGCACCCCCACACCATCACACCTCCTCCTCCATGCTTTACGGTGGGGACCATACATGTGGAGATCATCCATTCACCTACTCTGCGTCTCACAAAGACACGGCAGTTGGAACCAAAAATCTCACATTTAGACTCGTCAGACCAAAGGACAGATTTCCACCGGTCTAATGTCCATTGCTCGTGTTTCTTGGCCCAAGCAAGTCTTTTCATATTATTGGTGTCCTTTGGTAGTGGTTTCTTTGCAGCAATTCTACCATGAAGGCCTGATTCACACAGTCCCCTCTGAACAGTTGATGTTGACATGTGTCTGTTACTTGAACTCATTGAAGCGTTTATTTGGGCTGCAATCTGAGGTGCAGTTAACTCTAATGAACTTATCCTCTGCAGCAGAGGTAACTCTGGGTCTTCCATTCCTGTGGTGGTCCTCATGAGAGCCAGTTTCATCATAGCGCTTGATGGTTTTTGCGACTGCACTTCAAGAAAATGTTCCGTATAGACTGACCTTCATGTCTTAAAGTAATGATGGACTGTCATTTCTCCTTGCTTATTTGAGCTGATCTTGCCATAATATGGACTTGGTCTTTTACCAAATAGGGCTATCTTCTGTATATCACCCCTACCTTGTCACAACACAACTGATTGTCTCAAACGCATTAAGAAGGAAAGAAATTCCACAAATTAACTTTTAAGAAGGCACACCTGTTAATTTAAATGCATTCCAGGTGACTACCTCATGAAGCTGGTTGAAAGAATGCCAAGTGTGCAAAGCTTTCATCAAGGCAAATGGTGGCTACTTTGAAGAATCTCAAATATAAAATATATTTTGATTTGTTTAACGCTTTTTTGGTTCCTACATGATTACATATGTGTTATTTCATAGTTGTGATGTCTTCACTATTATTCTACAATATCGAAAATAGTAAAAATAAAGAAAAACCCTGGAATGAGTAGGTGTGTCCAAACTTTTGACTGGTACTGTATATGTTATGCTATCCTAGTTTTATAAGCTGCTATTACACAATACAAGAAAGACTGTCATTTGATAAATTGTTGAAAGAGGGAGAAACAACCTTCTCTTTCTGCAACCCTCTTTCTCTCTCTCTTTCCTCCAAAACTCCCTACACTCCTACAGTATTCTGAGAAAGCCAAGCTAAGCCAAGCCTCTACTTCTACTCATTCATCTTCAGCTCTGCTCTGTTGCCACTGGGAGGACACCAATTGTGCAGGTGTGCTTTTCCTTCAGGCGGAATTCAGATTTGATTTGATACTCCCACTGAGAATGTTATGGGGCTCCTGAAAAGGGCCATGGGTAAATAAGGCCAGTGTGGCCAGATAAGAGAGATTTATATGGGCTTCAGTCTATACAAAATGTGGAGGTATTGATGGGGCTATATGGGTCTGCATGTGTGTGTGTGTGTGTGTGTGTGTGTGTGTGTGTGTGTGTGTGTGTGTGTGTGTGTGTGTGTGTGTGTGTGTGTGTGTGCGTGTTCGTTCCTGTGTGCTCCTAGAAATGCATTATGAATTACATTAATCTGTGAGATGCAAGTGTACACACCATAAACACACCCGACAGAATCAAACACACACACACGAGACAGATCAGTGATGTATTACATATTATACTCTTCTCTCATCGTCCCTGCACCTCTGTCTCCCTTTTTGTTCTCTCTAAATGAGAATTAAATCAAATCAGATTAAAGGCAGCGCTTGGAGGAGCACATGGCTCTGATGTGTCTGTCAATGCTTAACAGGAAACAGGTTTTTCTCTTTCTGCGCTAGCTGCCTGGGTGGATGGGGGGAGTCCGTCTGACTCCGAGCAGCTCTTTGACAGAATTCTAAAGCGGCAGAATGAACAGATGTCTCCCAATGATTAATGTGCCTCTCTTCTTCTCCTCTGAAGAGCTGCGTGCCCGTGCATCTCTTTCCCTCCTCTCGTTCTCTCTCCTCTCTTTCTCTCGCTCTCTCTCTCTCTTCTCTTCTCGCTGTCTCTCTCTCTCTCTCTCTCTCCTCTCTCTCTCTCTCTCTCTCTCTCTCTCTCTCCTCTCTCTCTCTCTCTCTCTCTCCTACTGCTCATAGTCACTCTGTAAAGCTAGTTTGTTCACTTCTCTCTCTCTCTCTCTCTCTCTCTCTCTCTATCTTTCTCTCTCTCTATCTTTCTCTCTCTCTCTCCCCTCTCTCTCTCTCTCTCTCCTCTCTCTCTCTCTCTCTCTCCGCATCTCTCTTGCTCTCTGTCTTTTCCCGAGTTCATCCTTCATAGAACTCTTATGCCTCTCTTTCTCTTAATCTTCTCTCACAAATATGTGGCCTATCAGAGGTGGGGTTATAGGGACATGGAGTGATATAGAAAAAAAATGTATGGACTAAATAATGGGTTAGAGTCTTGGAGAGTTAGGAGATGTGTGATAGGATGATATGAGGTGAGAGTATAATATGGGTTGAGATGGCTGTGGATAGGCATATTTAGTAGGGTGAGACTACTTTGTTGAAAAGAAATACAATGGGTATGTCAGCTCCGCATGCATTTCCATAGGAAGGGCCGAATGAGGACGTTTGATGACTTTATGGTGAGAGAGCTATCACAAAGCATCCAGCGAGAACAGCACTGGACTCTGCTTAATTTCATAGATGTAGTTATATGCATGTAGCGTGTTGGGGATATGGGGGTAGACAGGCCGTGAAGGACAGAGGATGGGTGAGGGTTCTTGGTATAAGGCTGGTTAGTGTGTACTGAGGATTAGACACAAAATCCAAGAAAGAGAAACAAAAAGAGGCAAGTCAGGGACTCCTCGCCTCAGAAAACAAAGTGCAGTATACATTTTTTTTTTTTTTTGTGATCCAATTGACATTTTAGTCATTTAGCAGACGCTCTTATCCAGAGTGACTTACAATTAGTGAGTGCATACATTTTTCATACCGTTGAAGGTAGCTTTGATGAGAGACTCACAGTGTAACCCTGACCCCTATTGGTTCTAGAGCAGACCTCCTAGTCATTGGATAGCCTTCTCTAAGATACTTCCCTTTTCATTACATTTACATTTTAGTCATTTAGCAGACGCTCTTATCCAGAGCGACTTACAGTTAGTGTACTAGTCATACTCTGTTTCTTCACAAACCACATGAGAGCTGGAGCGTTACTTCAAAATATAGGGTTTCAGCCCTATTCAAATATTGTTAAAATTTATGAGCACAAAACACACACACTGTAGCCTATTCTACACTTTAAGTCTCTCTTTTGAGGCAGGCCTCTCCCAGCAGACCTTTGTCTCCCCCTGCAGGTCAGTCTGAGAATGAGATGTTTTATTTATTTTTACCATCATTGAACTAGGCAAATCAGTTAAGAACAAATTCTTATTTATAATGACTGCCTACACCGGCAACGCTGGGCCAATTGTGCGCCGCCCTATGGGACACCCAATCACAGCCGGTTGTGATACAGCCGGGAATCGAACCAGGGGGTCTGTAGTGACGCCACTCGGGAGCCCATCTACACCGTCTCCTGGGGAAAAGACCATTAAAACCCACACTGCTTGGTAATGAATACCAGCCTATGGTAAAGGGCTCGCATTAAATATTTACACAGTGGCTAATATTTAATATGGCAATTTAGTATTTAAATTGGATTTAATATTTAATATGAATATAGTGCTAAGTGGGGATGACTATTTTCTAAACATCAGTCCATACATCCTACATATGGTTGCAGGAGTAAATAGAGGTATGACGGTCATACTGCACATGGGCACAGGAGTGGAACACACACACACGGACATACACTCACACTCACACGGGGACACACACACAATGTGTAGGTGAGTGAATGTTTCGTTTCACAGTCCTCTCCCTTTGAATGACATGTGCCTATAGACACTGATAGAGACATAGCACCATAAAACAAAGCTCAGCGGTTCCTCAAATATTAAATAATAAGACCGAGTTTTCGAATCAAATCAAATCAAATTGTATTGGTCACATTCACATACAGTGGCTTGCGAAAGTATTCACCGCCCTTGGCATTTTTCCTATTTTTTTGCCTTACAACCTGGAATTAAAATGGATTTTTTTGGGGGGGTTATCATTTGATTTACACAACATGCCTGCCACTTTGAAGGTGCAAAATATTTTTCTTGTGAAACAAACAAGAAATAAGACAGAAAACATGAGCGTGCATGACTATTCACCACCCCCCCCCCCCCCAAAAAAAAGGCAATACTTTGTAGAGCCACCTTTTGCAGCAAATACAGCTGCAAGTCTCTTGGGGTATGTCTCTATAAGCTTGGCACATCTAGCCACTGGGATTTTTGCCCATTCTTCAAGGCAAAACTACTCCAGCTCCTTCAAGTTGGATGGGTTCCGCTGGTTTATATTTTTTGGATCATTTGTGAGAAGGAGGCAGTGATACTTTCTTTAAAGTCTCACTGCCTCCTTCTCACAAATGATCCCCAAAATATAAAAATTAAATAAAGTTGGTTCAACACAGTGGCGGGTCATTTTGACCCTAGGACAACGGGAGGGTTAAGTCATATCACATATTCTCAATTGGATTGAGATCTGGGCTTTGACTAGGCCAATCCAAGACATTTAAATGTTTCCCCTTAAACCACTCAAGTGTTGCTTTAGCAGTATGCTTAGGGTCATTGTCCTACTGGAAGGTGAACCTCCGTCCCAGTCTCAAATCTCTGGAAGACTGAAACAGGTTTCCTTCAAGAATTTCCCTGTATTTAGCGCCATCCATCATTCCTTCAATTCTGACCAGCTTCCCAGTCCCTGCTGATTAAAAACATCCCCACAGCATGATGCTGCCACCACCATGCTTCACTGTGGGGATGGTGTTCTTGGGGTGATGAGAGGTGTTGGGTTTGCACCAGACATAGTGTTTTCCTTGATGGCCAAAAATATCAATTTTAGTCTCATCTGACCAGAGTACCTTCTTCCATATGTTTGGGGAGTCTCCCACATTCCTTTTGGCGAACACCAAACGTGTTTGCTTATTTTTTTCTTTAAGCAATGGCTTTTTTTTGGCCATTCTTCGGTAAAGCCCAGCTCTGTGGAGTGTACGGCTTAAAGTGGTCCTATGGACAGATATTCCAATCTCCGCTGTGGAGCTTTGCAGCTCCTTCAGGGTTATCTTTGGTCTCTTTGTTGCCTCTCTGATAAATGCCCTCCTTGCCTGGTTCGTGAGTTTTGGTGGGCGGCCCTCTCTTGGCAGGTTTGTTGTGGTGCCATATTCTTTCAATTTTTTTATAATGGATTTAATGGTGCTCCGTGGCATGTTCAAAGTTTCAGATATTTTTTTATAACCCAACACTGATCTGTACTTCTACACAACTTTGTACCTGACCTGTTTGGAGAGCTCCTTGGTCTTCATGGTGCCGCTTGCTTGGTGGTGCCCCCTTGCTTAGTGGTGTTGCAGACTCTGGGGCCTTTCAGAACAGGTGTATATATATACTGAGATCATGTGACACTTAGATTGCACACAGGTGGACTTTATTTAACTAATTATGTTACTTCTGAAGTTAATTGGTTGCACCAGATTTTATTTAGGGGCTTCATAGCAAAGGGGGTGAATACATATGCACGCACCACTTTTCCGTTATTTATTTTTTTGAATTTTTTGAAACAAGTTATTTTTTGCATTTCACTTCACCAATTTGGACTATTTTGTGTATGTCCATTACATGAAATCCAAATAAAAATCAATTTAAATTACAGGTTGTAATGCAACAAAATAGGAAAAACGCAAAGGGGGATGAATACTTGCAAGGCAAGCTAAATGATTGTGTTCCTAGCTCCAACAGTGCAGTAGTATCTAACAATTCACAACAATACACACATCTAAAAGTAAAATAATGAAATAAAGAAACATATAAATATTAGGACGAGCAATGTCGGAATGGCCCTATAACAGACAGCGAGAGACAATTCCTAAATCCATTGATGAGATTCCAAAGACAGTTTTCTTGCAAAACGTACAAATGAGGGTGATCCTCGATATACAGTATAAACTGTAGAGATTAGTACAGATTTATCTGAATAAAAATGTCAGGAATGAGGAGATTGAACTGGATTTGTGTGTGTGACGATGAGGAAATGTGAAGGAGTGAGTAATGTGAGGATCTCTCATGATAAGTATGTGGGTTGTAGAGTACAGTAGCAGTGGCTCAAACCTCTCCTCGGAGACCTGAGGAGCCCTGAACTAACTCACCAGATTCAACTAGTCAAGGGCTAGATGATTAGTTGACAGTTTGTTTCAGGTGTGCTAGCTGTGGAATAGTTAAAATATATAGAACAGCTGGGGGTAGATGTTTGAGAACTCCTGCAGTACAGTGCAGGGGCAGGGGACACAAAGGACGCGTGCCGTGCAGATATACAGTAGGTAGGTGTGTGGGGCCGGCCGGACCTCTCCTACCTTTGACCCCAAGTCATTACAAGGCTAGAGGGAGATCTATCCATCTATTTATCACACTGGATCATCAGCCAGTCCTTTGTGTTTTCCTATAACCATCGTCTTCACAGTGATAGCGGTAGGCAGACATTATGCAGTGTGCCCAGAGAGAAAATGATGAAGAGGATCTGCCAGGCTTGAGTGTTCTCTGCCAAAGTGGATGGGCAGACAGCTAATCAATCACGGCTCGTTCAGTTAGAATGAGGATAAAGGAGGTGAGGTCTTGAGGGACTGTTAGTCTTCTCACTCTGACGAGGCTCATTACTCCACAGCACACGTGGCAGGTGTCACATTTTCTTCTTTACTCTTACCTTTATTTCAAAGCTCTATGTACATTACAATGTGGATACTACAATGCTGGCTTAGTGTCTGCCTTCATTTACATTTAACTAGATTCCATGGCATTTTGTATAAACCCATCCTGGAGAGTTTGGTTCCGGTATTTTGCTCATACTATTATAAGAAAACAGATATAGACCTCAAATATAGACATTGTAATCATGATTGCATGACAACAGTCATTAGATCATTTATCATTCCAACGATGATATGATGGATGCTATCAATTTATGAGGGTTTGATTTGTTAGAAAACACTTAATGAACAACACAACAAGGTGTCCTTGCATACCCTTGTGTGAGCGGAAGAAAGGAAATCCAATCTGCATCTGGGATGACGCCTGCAAAGTCTCTCCCTCTCCCTCTCCCTCTCCCTCTCCCTCTCCCTCTTTGCTCATAGGTGAATCTCACACTATCACTGTCTGGCCAACCTGGGGAACTAACCCACAGCCATCTCATTAATCCAATGTGCTCTGACCAGGGATAATCATGCAGGATTGGGGCATTGTAATCTCTCAAACTGCAGAGCTCTGGGAAACCTAATACATCCTCTTTGGATTTTAATTCCATAAGTCAAAAACAGGAAGTGGGGGTACAGCAAAATGTAAGTGAAGGTCAGGCCAATTATCTGTGATTGTCACGCTCTGGCTCCGGGACTGTGTATTTTGAGCCAGGGTGTGTTCATTTGGTTGTGTTTGGTATTGGTTGTGTTGTATTTGGTTGTGTTTCCTAGTTTGGTCGTGTGACTCCCAATCAGTGGTAACGAGTGTCAGCTGTCGGCTCGTTATCTCTGATTGGGAGCCATATTTAAACTGTCAGTGTTCACCTTAGTGTTGTGGGTTTTTGTTCCGTATCAGTCATTGTAACTGAGGACTTCACGATTCGTCATTGTTTGTTGTTTTGTATTGAGTACTTTAATTTAATAAAGTCATGTTCGTATCGCACGCTGCGCCTTGGTCCACTCACTTAGTATACGATCGTGACAGAAAAACCCACCGTAACAGGACCAAGCAGCGTGTCCAGGAGCCAAGGGTCTGGACATGGGAGGAGATTTTGGATGGTAAAGGGTCTTGGACTTGGGAGGAAATCCTGGATGGGATGGATCGCCGGCCATGGAGTAAAACAGTGGAGAGGCGACTGAGAGAGGAGCAACGGCGTCAGCAGGGCCATCGTCGGAAGGACGAGAGGCAACCCCAAAAAGTTTTTTGGGGGGGGCACATGGCTTGGGCGGCTGGGCAGCAGGAGGCTGCCACAGGGAGACGTGGAGAGAAGGCTACCGGATTACGGGAGCCATTGGCGAGTAGAGGGAGGGAAGTAGTTGAGGCACGGCGTGAGAGACTGAGGTGTGTTACCAGTCCGGTCCGGCCCGTTCCTGATCCCCGGTTAAGGCCAGTGGTGTGTGTTCCCAGTACGGACCGGCCTGTTCCTACTCCACGCACCAAGCCCACGGTGTGCGTCGCCAGTCCAGCCCGGCCGGTTCCTGTTCCACGCACTAAGCCTGCGGTGTGCGTCGCCAGCCCTGTCCGGCCGGTTCCTGCTCCACGCACTAGGTTTACGGTGTGCGTCGCCAGCCCAGCCCGGCCTGTTCCTGCTCCACGCACAAAGCCTACGGTGTGCGTCGCCAGCCCAGCCCGGCCTGTCCCTGCTCCACGCACAAAGCCTACGGTGTGCGTCGCCAGCCCGCCCCGGCCTGTTCCTGCTCCACGCACAAAGCCTACGGTGTGCGTCGCCAGCCCAGCCCGGCCTGTTCCTGCTCCACGCACAAAGCCTACGGTGTGCGTCGCCAGCCCGACCCGGCCTGTTCCTGCTCCACGCACAAAGCCTACGGTGTGCGTCGCCAGCCCAGCCCGGCCTGTTCCTGCTCCACGCACAAAGCCTACGGTGTGCGTCGCCAGCCCAGCCCGGCCTGTTCCTGCTCCACGCACAAAGCCTACGGTGTGCGTCGCCAGCCCAGCCCGGCCTGTCCCTGCTCCACGCACAAAGCCTACGGTGTGCGTCGCCAGCCCGACCCGGCCTGTTCCTGCTCCACGCACAAAGCCTACGGTGTGCGTCGCCAGCCCAGCCCGGCCTGTCCCTGCTCTACGCACAAAGCCTACGGTGTGCGTCGTCGGCCTGGTCCAGCCCGTTCCTGCTACTCGCACCAAGCCAAGGGTGCGAGTCGTCAGCCTGGTCCAGCCCGTTCCTGCTACTCGCACCAAGCCAGGGGTACGAGTCGTCGGCCTGGTCCAGCCCGTTCCTGCTACTCGCACCAAGCCAAGGGTGCGAGTCGTCAGCCTGGTTCAGCTCGTCCCTGCTACTCGCACCAAGCCAAGGGTGCGAGCCGTCAGCCTGATCCAGCCCATTCCTGCTACTCGCACCAAGCCAGGGATGCGAGTCGTCAGCCTGGTGAGGCCCGTTCCGGCTCCACGCATCAAGCCTAGGGTGCGTATCGTCAGCCAGGTCCGGTCCGTTCCTGCCTCACGCGCCAAGCCAGGGGTGCGCGTCGTCAGTCCAGATCCTACCAGCTGGGTCAGATCGGACCGGGGGCGCTACGGGGGGATTGAAGAAGGGTGGTGGTCAAGCCCGGAGCCGGAGCCGCCTCCGAGGAGCAACACCCACCCAGCCCTCCCCTATTTGGGGTGTAGGCGCGGTCGGAGTCCGCGCCTTTAGGGGGGGGTACTGTCACGCTCTGGCTCCGGGACTGTGTATTTTGAGCCAGGGTGTGTTCATTTGGTTGTGTTTGGTATTGGTTGTGTTGTATTTGGTTGTGTTTCCTTGTTTGGTCGTGTGACTCCCAATCAGTGGTAACGAGTGTCAGCTGTCGGCTCGTTATCTCTGATTGGGAGCCATATTTAAACTGTCAGTGTTCACCTTAGTGTTGTGGGTTTTTGTTCCGTATCAGTCATTGTAACTGAGGACTTCACGATTCGTCATTGTTTGTTGTTTTGTATTGAGTACTTTAATTTAATAAAGTCATGTTCGTATCGCACGCTGCGCCTTGGTCCACTCACTTAGTATACGATCGTGACAGTGATGGAACTAGCCCCTTACAATGCCTCACACACTCCCCGTCCCCTGCTCTAAAGAATCAACAAACTATGTATGAATAGGAATCAGAATAAATATGGGTGGGGGGCATAGGGTGGCATGGGAGGGCAGTAGAAACGGTTGTCCAGTTATTACTGTAAGTCAGAGATAGAGAGATCTCAATGTCACCCAGTGACAGGAGAGGACAGCGCCTTCATTAGGGCGGTGAGTTGGCCTAGCATTTACATCAGAACCGCAGCAGACAAGAAGAGAGGAGAGCAGCCTCAGTGGCGTGCTAACCAGCATTCCCCTCCTAATCACTCACTTAGTTATCATAGTCAGACAGGTTCGGCTAGCGTACTGGTCTGTGATAAGAATGCAATAAGCGTTAATTTAACTGACTAGGGGGATGAGCGTCACACACTCGCTTGCATGTTTGCTTTCCCCTAATTTCTGGTCTGTTCTCTCCTTACCCCTCACTCTCTGTATTTATCAGGGCTGTAATGCAGCAGAGATGGTATGGCTGACAAGCGGGCTGAGATGGAGGGACATGCCATGCGTCTCTGATTGCCTCTGGGGTTGCCAAGGTCATGTGTTATTGCATTGTTACCATACTATCATCTCTAATATTGCCCCAGCCTCTATAGTGAGACTTATCAATCAGGGCCACTTGATATTTCCACTCACGTCTATAGCCAAAGAGCAATATTATGACCTGATTCAAGTGCTGACGCTTGAGTACCGTCCTGTAAATCTGTCATTTGAACTTCACAGGGCGTGTTGCATGCAACCATGTCACTTAGGCATTAATATGTCCCTTTAATAGGGACAAAAATAACATTGATCACACACTCTATAACTCTACTATATTAAATAAAACACTCCTAAGCCTCTTTAGTTCTCTCCTCCTCTGTGTCCTCATATCGAGCACTGAGTAATCTCATTTACATGCAGAGACAGGCTCCCCATCCCCAAAAACCTTGCAATTCAAAGGCCCAAGCTGCACTTAGCCATTTTAATTAAAAGTTATTTAATCCAATCGGGACGTAATCAACTCAAATTAAGCTCTGCTTTTCTTTGTCTGAAATTGTCTTTGTCTCTGTTGGGTTGAGCAGTGAGAATACTTTGCCTCAGTAGCAGTGTGGGTCAGTGAATAGTGGTGGGAGGGGAGGTGATTCTGCCTTGCTCTCAGAAGACGTGTATGTTAAGCATGGAAATCACTGAAGTCACTGAAACTAGAACAGGGAAAGTGAAGGTTAGCATTTGCTATGGAATGACACATGTCGTCCTGACACACAACACCTGGTATCCTTGACAAAGTGGATAAATACAAGCACGGGAGAAAGAGAGAGAGAGTGAGAGAGAAAGTGTGTGTGTGGGTGTGTGTGGGGGGGGGGGGGAGGGGGGGGGGGGTATGAGCGTGTGTGACTGAGAGAGAGAGTGTGTGAGAGAGAGAAAGGACAGTGAGGAGATGAGGAAGGTGAGAACAGAGTTTAAATGGATCTGTCCTGACTTCTGAGAGAGTCTATTAGATTACCACTGATCTGTCATGGTGACAGCCTACAGATTCACAGCTTCGGATAAGTATTCATAGCTCAACACTGCCCTCCAATGGAGTGAACTAAGATCAAATACTTGGAAATATAGTAGGCCTTTTACTATAGGACTACCAGAGAATTTATTTAAAAAGTTAAACTCTATCAGTTAGTGCCTTGTTTCCAGGACAAATGTAATTCAGAATAGTCATCAAGTCTAATGTTTGTTGCTCCAACATACCTGTACCGGTGAGTTGCGATTCGTTGGTTTGGTTAATTGTTTGACCAGTGTCTGTTTCAGTCTCTTTTGTTTCGCCTTTGGTTCTTAAAGATTCAGACATATTCTTAGATGCCACTGTTTAAATGAATGCTGTTTGCCGTTCATATTGTAGTGACGTTAAACCAACACCTAGTGACCTCATCAAGGGATTCAGTTATTTTGGCGTAATAGTTAAGGTGTTGGCTTGGCAGTCGTTGGACCAGGGTTCAAGTCCCAGTTGGGGCTACTTCTGAATTTGCTACACTGGTGTCAGAAATGGGATGATGCACGTGAGGCCATCGGAGAGGTGTGTACACGTGATGTGAGAGACTTGGTATAGAAAAGTGTCGGGACACGCTCTCCCGAAGGAAGGGGGTAATGTGACGACCTTAACTCAACACCTAGCAACCTCGTCAAGGGGTTTGGACCTATTGGCCTAACTGTAGAGGTGTTGCATTGACAGTCAAGGCGATCAGAGAGGTGTGTATGCTTGAGAGACTTAATATAGAGAGAAATAGTAATGGCGTATTTTTGCCGGGGGAGGGGGGTGTATCAGAAGAAACGATTTGCCCGCGCTGAAGATGTCTATATATGTCCGCTAATACAGGACTAGTAAAGGCCCAGTTCACTACTTTTGTGATTTTTTAAAAACTAAATGTAAATGAGTGTTTACCTGCATTTGTAACTTCAGTCTGATAATTATCTGTACAAAACAGTTAATCTGATAATACATTTTAGTCATTCTTATCCAGAGTGACTTACAATTAGCATGGCGCTTGCAACGCCAGGGTTGTGGGTTCTAATTGTAAGTCGCTCTGGATAAGAGCGACTTAAACTTAGTGAATGCATACATTTGTATTTTATTTTCATACTGGCTCCCCGTGGGAATCGAACCCACAACCCTGGCGTTGCAAGCACCATGCTCTACCAACTGAGCTACACGGGGCTTCTGGAATATAAAAAAACTTGCTTGATATGTTTTCCAGTTTCTTGAAATAGTTATTTCTATGTGTTTCATTTCAGTAGTTTAGTTAATTTTTTTATTTAACCTTTATTTAACCAGGTAAGCCAGTTGAGAACAAGTTCTCATTTACAACTGCGACCAGGCCAAGATAAAGCAAAGCAGTGCGATAAAAACAACAACAACACAGAGTTACATATGGAATAAACAAAACGTACAGTCAAAAACACAATAGAAAATCTATATACAGTGTGTGCAAATGTAGTAAGTTATGGAGGTAAGGCAATAGTGCTCTTATCCAGAGCAACTTACAGTAGTGAGTGCATCTGTTTTCATACTGGTCCCCCATGGGAATTGAACCTACAACCCTAGCATTGCAAGCACCATGCTCTACCAGCTGAGCCACATCATCACAAATCACTTGACATCTCAATGCACTCAATTACTGTATTGTGGATTGTTTTTCTTCATGGTGATGGAAAGTCTACAGTTACAAACCTAGATGACCAGCCTATGTACAATACAGTAATGTACATTTACATTAAGTGGTTTGTAAGGATGGTAAATTAATACTGCACAATACTGATCAAGAAAAATATCTAATTAATTGTGGATGTTTTGTGTCTTTGCCCATAACTTTGCACCTTTTGATGTAAATGTTTGAGAACAAGGTTTTGTTCTTTCTGAATGCCATTAGAATGACAATCGCAGAGAAAGGGACAGGGCAACAACTCTTACAATTCCAACTATTGAATCCTGCAAGATACTGTTCTTAATTATACAACTACCTTTTTTGCCAAAGCAGAGATGCTGGAAAAAAGTTTTTGCCCATGCTACAGAGGTCTAAATCGTTTGCTAATATAAATAAAAGGCCCAGTGCACAACTTTGGTGAAACAAATATATTTGTTTAATTATTTAAAAAATAATATAATTAATAATTTGTATTATTCTGATTTTTAAGAGGGTGCTGCTGCACCCTCAGCACCCCTGCTTCCCGCGGCTATGGTTCGTTGGACTAAGAAGAAATTAATGGCATTTTCAGAGGGTTTTTGGATAAAGGCCGAAAATAAAGTCTGTGGTAAACACAGGCTTAGGAGATCATACAGTGAGGGAAAAAAGTATTTGATCCCCTGCTGATTTTGTACGTTTGCCCACTGACAAAGACATGATCAGTCTATCATTTTAATGGTAGGTTTATTTGAACAGTGAGAGACAGAATAACAACAAAAAAATCCAGAAAAACGCATGTCAAAAATGTTATAAATTGATTTGCATTTTAATGAGGGAAATAAGTATTTGACCCCTCTGAAAAACATGACTTTTATTTATTTATTTATTTATTTATTTATTTTTTGGGGGGGGAATGGATCAGCTTAATATTGCAGATAGATTGTATCTTCTATCAATGTAATTGTCTGCATCACTTCCAATCCCCCATGTTTTTTTTATTTTTTATATATATACTCCCCTTTATTACTTTTCAACCCCACCATCCTTTCCCTACTTGGAGTAAATTAGTGAACAACAATGCCCAGGCGTCTACTTCTGGTGTATACTTACTATCTACACCTTATGGACAGAGTTCATTTTACAATAATTCTATTATATATATATATATATATATATTTTTTTTTTTTTTTCTTTTTTTTTTGCTCCTGAACTTCTTCTACTCTCAACCTCTCCGATCATTTTCATGGTGTCCATCCGGTTTGCCATATCTTTCTAACTGTGCTCCCTCCCAAAAGCTCCCAACATACAACCTATATACTTATTATGGACACAGTATGCTTACATTATTAGCTATCTTTGTTATTATTTGTTGTTATTTGTTATTAGTCCCATCCTTCAACTCTATTCAATACCTCCCATCTATCTCTTAACACCATCCATATAGGATTTCTATTTGCCATATATATTTCGACCGTACTGTGATGTTTTACAAAAATTCTGAACCTTTCTATTCTCATTGCTTCTACAGATTGTGAATTAAAAATAAAATAATTTGCTAAAATTATTATTATATTATTGATTGATTGACTATGACTTTTCAGATCACCCAGTAATGCTATCTGCAAGGTTAGTTCCAGGTAAATATTGCAATCCTTTAGCCATTCCTGGACCTGTGTCCAAAAACAAGCTACAAATGGACAGAACCAAAACAAATGATCTAATGATTCTGTCTCTTCACAGCAAAACCTGCAGAGCTGGGAAGATTGTATCCCCCATATAAATAACATTCTATTGGTAGCAAGAATTTTATATAATAATTTAAATTGAAAGATTCTAATTTTTGAATCCGGTGTCGTTTTGCATGTCAGTTCATAAACACTATGCCATGGGATCGGTACGTCAAAGATCTCTTCCCAACTATTTTGCAATCTATATGGGACGGCTGTCAATCCTTTGGTCCTTAAGTGAAACTGATATACTTTTTTATTTATCACAGTTTTCCTTAACCAATTATGTTCTTTAATGCAAGGCCGACAGACAAGTTCCTTACTTTCTCCCCCTTCCACTTTCCTCTTCCACTTTTGCGGTAAGGCTGCAATTATTTGGTTGTAATTTTGGGTAGAGCAGACATTTCCATATGTTTTTATTAGCTGCATGTGCGACATAACTCCACCAGTCCTACCGATGATATCATTTACGAAGATTATACCTTTTTTAAACATTCTGTCAAAAAATAAAGGTTTTTTGTCAATTAGTATATTTGAATTTAACCACAATATTTGTTGCATTATTTGTTCTGTCGTTTCTGGAGGATTAAATTGAAATTGCAACCAACTTTCTATGGCTTGTTTTAGAAATAGTGACATTTGGGAGATTATTTCCTTTTCAAATAACTGAAAGTGAGAGGTTGTAATCTGAATAAAGGGGAAAAGGCCTTTCTTGAACATTGGGTGAGACAATCTTACTAATTTGCTTGAGAACCAGTTCGGAT
Source organism: Coregonus lavaretus (assembly GCF_964263955.1). NCBI lineage: Eukaryota > Metazoa > Chordata > Actinopteri > Salmoniformes > Salmonidae > Coregonus > Coregonus lavaretus. The sequence continues at coordinate 56,962,083 of NC_139990.1, read as the reverse complement.
TTAAGTATAACTTTTGTATGACTGAAGCTTTTAGTGATAGGTCTAATGCTTTAATATTTAATGATTTCTGTCCTCCGAATTCATATTCATTATATAAATATGCTCTTTTAATTTTGTCTGGCTTGCCGTTCCAAATAAAATTGAATATTTTTTTCTCATATAATTTAAAAAACTGTTCGCTAGGCGTAGGCAAGACCATAAGCAAATAGGTAAACTGGGATAATACTAAAGAGTTAATCAGGGTGATTTTTCCACAAATTGACAGGTATTTTCCTTTCCATGGTAGTAAGATCTTATCTATTTTTGCTAACTTTCTATTAAAATTTATTGAAGTGAGATCATTTATTTCCTTTGGGATATGTATTCCGAGTATATCCACATCACCATCAGACCATTTTATTGGTAAACTACATGGTAATGTAAAAATTGTATTTTTTAGTGATCCAATACGTAATATAGTACATTTGTCATAATTTGGTTGTAATCCAGAGAGGTTAGAAAATGTATCTAGATCCTCTATGAGGCTGTGGAGGGATTCTAGTTGTGGATTTAAAAGAAAACATGAATCATCAGCGTACAATGACACCTTTGTTTTTAAGCCCTGTATTTCTAATCCTCTGATATTATTATTGGATCTGATTTTAATAGCTAACATCTCGATGGCCACAATAAATAGATATGCCGATAGTAGACATCCTTGTTTCACTCCTCTTGACAGTTTAAAACTTTCTGAGAAATAGCCATTATTTACTATTTTACACCTAGGGTTACTATACATGATTTTGACCCATTTTATAAGAGATTCTCCAAAATTGAAATGCTCCAGGCATTTATATATAAACCCCAGTCGAACTTTATCAAATGCCTTTTCGAAGTCTGCTATGAATAGCAGGCCTGGTTTCCCATATTTTCCATAGTGTTCTATTGTTTCCAATACTTGCCTTATATTATCTCCAATGTATCTTCCATGTAAAAAACCTGTCTGATTAGAATGAATAATATCCGACAATACCTTTTTAATTCTATGCGCTATACATTTTGCTAGGATTTTTGCATCACAACACTGAAGTGTAAGGGGCCTCCAATTTTGTAAATGGACTGGATCTTTATATTTTCCACTTGTATCCTGTTTCAGTAATAATGAGATCAGACCTTCTTCTTGAGTGTCAGATAATCTACCATTTACATAGGAGTGGTTAAAACATGCTAATAACGGTCCGCTTAGTATATCAAAAAAGGTTTGGTATACCTCGACTGGTATGCCATCCAACCCTGGAGTTTTCCCGGACTTAAAGTCTTTAATTGCATCCAGAAGTTCCTCCTCTGTAATTTCACCTTCACATGAGTCTTTCTGTGTGGCTGTTAATTTGACATTATCAATAGAAAAAAAATCTCTACAATTAGCTTCAGTTAGAGGAGATGTAGGCGACTGAAAAGAAAACATATGCTTAAAGTACTTTGTTTCTTCCTTCAAAATATCATTTGGTGAATTATGGGTGACTCCGTCAATTGTAACCAGTTTCATTAAGTTCTTTTTGGTAGCATTCCTATGTTGAAGATTAAAAAAGAATTTTGTGCATTTTTCCCCATATTCCATCCAGTTTGCTTTATTTTTATAATATATGACACTTGATCTTTCTTGAATAAGTTTCTCCATTTCTTTTTGTTTTTCCTCTAATTTATTCTGAGCCTCTATGTTACAGTTTTTATTGCCAGCTATCTGTTCTGTTAGATTTTCTATTTCCTTTCTTAGTATAAACTCTTTTGACCTAAATTGCTTTTGTTTTCGAGATGAGTACTGAATTGCATGGCCTCTAAAGGCACATTTAAAGGTGTCCCATACAATAAGGGGATTCGCTGTACCTATGTTATGTTGGAAAAAGTCAGTTATAAATTCCTTTGTTCTAATTATGAATAAATTATCATCCAATAGGCTTTGATTAAATTTCCAATATCCTCGCCCACGTGGAAATTCAGTAAGAGTAATGTATATGCCTATTATATGATGGTCCGACCGCATTCTGTCCCCTATCAACACTTTTTTTACTTTTGGTGCCAACGAGAATGAGATAAGAAAGAAGTCAAGACGACTAGCTTGATTCAGTCTCCGCCATGTATATCTCACTAGATCAGTATATTTAAGCCTCCATATATCTACTAGTTCTAATGTATCCATGACATTCACAATTTCCTTAAGAGCATGTGGGTGATTGTTTGTGGTGTGATTTCCTTTACGGTCCATTGAGCTATTTAAAACAGTATTATAATTCCCCACCATAATAATATTGTCTTGAGTTGCTTGCAGGCTTGATAATTTATTATATATATTGTCAAAGAATTGTGGATCATCATTATTTGGTCCGTAAAGGTTAATGAGCCATATCTGTTTATGGTCCAATAACATATTTAAAATAATCCATCTACCTTGCGTATCTATTTGGACAATTTGCACATTCGGATCGAAATTACTGTTAATTAATATCATCACCCCTTTTGAATTTCTTTGCCCATGGGAGAAGTATATTTCCCCCCCCCCATTCTTTTTTCCACGCTACTTCATCTCGAATTGTTGAATGAGTTTCCTGTATACAATAGATATTATATTCCTTCTCTTTGAGCCATGTAAATATTGTTCTTCTTTTGTTATTATCAGCTAAGCCATTACAATTATAACTGGCTATACTTATTTCACCATACACCATAATGAGATACAAGTTTCAAGTCTATTTATCATTATATATGTTTGTAAATTTACCAATAAAAAATAGCGTAATGATTGAGTGTCCATATAGCTGTACCGTGATATTTGCATTGCAACTGAGTAACCCTTCAATTGTTCTCCACTAATTCCCCCGCTAAAGCCCCTCCCCATCCCAAGTTGAGCCGTCATCCCAGTGATCAGCATCCCACCCACGTCCCTCCGTATCCCTAAGGCCCCGAGAGGCCAGGACCCATCCATCGAAAACAGCACACAGTGGCACCCACAAAACAGAAGCAGATTAACCGCCAAAAGCATTTCCAATGCTTTCACCTCTATATATATATATATATATTTTTTTTTTTTATTATGCATATCCTATTTTCCATCATTATCAATTAATATGCGTAATAATGTCGGCAGTTCACGCGTAGGATTCCAACATATAACCCGGATTGCCATTGTATTACACTTAATTCATTGACAAGCAATTATTATCCTAGCAAATAATCCCCGCGGTCCATCCCATACCCTCCCCCCCAACATCCCCACCCCCCCACAACAGATGCCAGACAAGCACACACTCACATACTCACATATTCCAACACACTCAACCCCCCTCCTCCACAATCCACCATAAAATCAGATACTCAACAGCTGTTATATCCCAGAGCCCAACTCGAGAAATAACTTGATTTACGAGTGCACATACAGTTAAAGCTGATTGAGAAAGCATGCAGATTGAGCAGAAATTGATAACAATGTGAGATTTGATTAATCTACTTAATCTATGTCAAGTCCTAGGTGATGGAGATCAGATCTTCACCTGAGACACAAACACTCTGATCCCCCGTTGTAACCATTTTCCCAAGCATCTCCATGCGGTCAGACCTTTGATTATTTTGTGCCACCTGGGCCACAATGATAAACCCCCTCTCTGATTGTCCGAGTGTGACCCCCTCCCCATGGGTGACTGCAGCCAGTGTTGCCAGCACTGCCACTACCTGGGTGGGCGTACCCCACCGGAATCCCCACCGGCTAGGTAAAAAGGTCGTAAAGGTTCTCATTAGCAGCTTTGAGAATTTCCTTGTATATTATGCTCTCCCATCAGGGGGCTCTGGCTTTGTAGGACCAACCCTGCCAGGCAGGCTCAGAATCTTGAGGGGGCGGTGCTGCTCAAATAGGTCTCTGACCACATTTATTTCTCTGTTTAGGCTGCATATTCACAGCAGGTCCATAAAAGAGATGGGAACTTCTCTTTGGTGTATGGGTCGCTCAGTTGGGTGTCCAGGTTATAGGGTTAGGGATAGGACAATGAAAAATTAGATTAGATGTATACTATATTTAAAAATGTATATCCCTCATCTACACAAAATTGAAAGCTCTCTCTCTCACTACCCCTGCTCATAGACCCCCGGTCGGCTCTGGGATATGCAACCATTTCCCCTCTCACTCACTTAACGCCACACCTTTTCAAACACAAAAATGCACACCACATGGTTGACTGCGGAAGAAATGGGCCGAGCATGCAAACGCACCCGCATCCACATCTGCTGCAAGGGGGAAAGGACGCCAGAAAGAACACAGGACCAACCACAACAACCATCCACCAAAACAACAACCTCCCACCAAAAAAGCCATGTTCTAATTATTTGTATTATAAGATGTATTATTCTGCTTGTTATATCGTTTTATCCTTTTATAAAATACTATACTTACTATAAATGTTATTTAATATTACAATCCCTATCATTGCTAGTATCAGGTGCTCCAATATTTGACTCCTCTATTACAACTTTTAGAATAGCCATGGAGTAGTCTTTGTGTCTCTGAACATTTGGTTGTCAATATATAATTTATCCACCACTAGTGCAACACGTTTCCCTTTTAATCTGTTTTCCTTGAAGATTGGATACAGAACTTTGCGCCTTTCTACAATCTCCCTCGGGAACTAATCATTCATGCCTATTTTCATGCCAGCAAGTCTTTTTCCTAGGCTTTTCACCATAGCTTTGTCCTTAAAAAAAGCAAATTTGGCAACGATTGGGCGCTCATATTTCTGTCCTCTTTTTCCGAAACGATGTACACGTTCGAGTTGGATTTTATCGACAGCCTTGAGTGGGATTTGTAGCGCTGTATGCAGGAAGTCCTTCATAATATCCTCTGTTATTTCTCCCTCCTTTTCCTGAATACCCGTAAGTACTAGATTTTCCCTCATCGATCTAGTTTGGATGTCTAGTAAGGCTTCTCTCAGAAGACTGTTCTCCTTTTTTAGTTCCCTAACGTCCGTTTCCATTTTAGAGACTGTCACTTTTAATTCGTTGGTTTCTTTCTCCATTACCAAAGCTTTTTCGTCACTCATTTGAAGACTCGCTTTCAACTCTTTTACGTCTTTACTGACCAATTCTAATATGCCCAATTTGTCATTTATCGACTTCAACAGGTCGCTTTCCACACTTACCATACCCAGTGGTGAAAAGCATATATCATCTGTATCAGTTGATGAGTCGCGTTTCCTTTTGGGGATCGGCTCTCCACGCTTGTCTTCAGTCATGTTTTGGTGTTGCGTGTTGTTGTAATATTTGTCGATATATTTCTCTAGCCTTATGATCTGTTTTGTGTTATTATCCATATTGAATTATATTAACTGCGAATATATGAAATGCAAATATTTAGTCTAACTTACTGATTTTGAATATTATGTTTTTATCTTGAGGTGTTTTGTACCGATTTCAATTCAATACGCCATCTTGTCTACGCGTGCCCAGTCGTCTGAAACGTCTGACCTCTGTGATTGCCAACAAGGGTTTTGCCACGCTATGGTTCGTTGGACTAAGAAGAAATTAATGGCATTTTCAGAGGGTTTTTGGATAAAGGCCGAAAATAAGGTCTGTGGTAAACACAGGCTTAGGAGATCATACAGTGAGGGAAAAAAGTATTTGATCCCCTGCTGATTTTGTACGTTTGCCCACTGACAAAGACATGATCAGTCTATCATTTTAATGGTAGGTTTATTTGAACAGTGAGAGACAGAATAACAACAAAAAAATCCAGAAAAACGCATGTCAAAAATGTTATAAATTGATTTGCATTTTAATGAGGGAAATAAGTATTTGACCCCTCTGAAAAACATGACTTAGTACTTGGTGGCAAAACCATTGTTGGCAATCACAGAGGTCAGACGTTTCTTGTAGTTGGCCACCAGGTTTGCACACATCTCAGGAGGGATTTTGTCCTACTCCTCTTTGCAGATCTTCTCCAAGTCATTAAGGTTTCGAGGCTGACGTTTGGCAACTCGAACCTTCAGCTCCCTCCACAGATTTTCTATGGGATTAAGGTCTGGAGACTGGCTAGGCCACTCCAGGACCTTAATGTGCTTCTTCTTGAGCCACTCCTTTGTTGCCTTGGCCGTGTGTTTTGGGTCATTTTCATGCTGGATCACCCATCCACGACCCATTTTCAATGCCCTGGCTGAGGGAAGGAGGTTCTCACCCAAGATTTGACGGTACATGGCCCCGTCCATCGTCCCTTTGATGCGGTGAAGTTGTCCTGTCCCCTTAGCAGAAAAACACCCCCAAAGCATAATGTTTCCACTGCCATGTTTGACGGTGGGGATGGTGTTCTTGGGGTCATAAGCAGCATTCCTCCTCCTCCAAACATGGCGAGTTGAGTTGATGCCAAAGAGCTCGATTTTGGTCTCATCTGACCACAACACTTTCACCCAGTTCTCCTCTGAATCATTCAGATGTTCATTGGCAAACTTCAGACGGGCCTGTATATGTGCTTTCTTGAGCAGGGGGACCTTGTGGGCGCTGCAGGATTTCAGTCCTTCACGGCGTAGTGTGTTACCAATTGTTTTCTTGGTGACTATGGTCCCAGCTGCCTTGAGATCATTGACAAGATCCTCCCGTGTAGTTCTGGGCTGATTCCTCACCTTTCTCATGATCATTGCAACTCCACGAGATGAGATCTTGCATGGAGCCCCAGGCCGAGGGAGATTGACAGTTCTTCCATTTGCGAATAATCGCACCAACTGTTGTCACCTTCTCACCAAGCTGCTTGGCGATGGTCTTGTAGCCCATTCCAGCCTTGTGTAGGTCTACAATCTTGTCCCTGGCATCCTTGGAGAGCTCTTTGGTCTTGGCCATGGTGGAGAGTTTGGAATCTGATTGATTGATTGCTTCTGTGGACAGGTGTCTTTTATACAGGTAACAAACTGAGATTAGGAGCACTCCCTTTAAGAGTGTGCTCCTAATCTCAGCTCATTACCTGTATAAAAAACACCTGGGAGCCAGAAATCTTTCTGATTGAGAGGGGGTCAAATACTTATTTCCCTTATTAAAATGCAAATCAATTTATAACATTTTTGACATGCATTTTTCTGGATTTTTTGGATTCTGTCTCTCACTGTTCAAATAAACCTACCATTAAAATTATAGACTGATCATTTCTTTGTCAGTGGGCAAACGTACAAAATCAGCAGGGGATCAAATACTTTTTCCCCTCACTGTATAAGTTTTGTACTGAGATAATGTTCATCAGCTAGTGTCACTTTTTGTGAATTTTGAAGGATTTATGTCATGATAAAAAACACAAAGCAAATAAAGGATTCATAATAACTGACTGCTATTATCTAATAGAACAAAACCTAAGACTGTGTTAACCTCAGACCTTATTTTCGGCATTTATTTGAAAACCCTATTAATTCCCAATTTCATTTTTTCCATAGGGATGGCTGAACGAAACAGAGGTAACTTATTTCCGGGTTTTAGGACTACAAGCTGGCAAGCTCTATAGAGAAGCATGGGGACATGCTCTCCTGAAGAGAGGGGGTAATGTAGCGAGCGACCTTAACCCAACACCTAGCAATCTCGTCAAGGGGTTCGGACCTCTTGGCATAACGGTTATGTTGTTGCATTGACGACAGTTGCTGGAGTCGGCTTTGAGAGTCCAGAGCTGTGTTCGAATACTCGCACTAACCGTACTATTTGTGATGTGAATTGAGTGTATAGTATGCTTATTGGTCATAGTATGGATATAGTTAGTATGCCAAAAGTTCCCGGATGTCGTACTAAATTCGTATAGTATACGTGCAGTGGACACTATTTCAGTGCTTTTAGGGCCCATAATGCAATTCTTCAGAAAACAGGCATGGCTTCACAACGTTTTCAGATTTGAAGAAAATGGCGGAAAATATGTAGCCGAAGTCCGACAAGACCGGATACAAATTCATTGCTTTAACTAATTATGACAAATGTTAAGAAAATGTTGTAAGTAATGACTTTTCAAATAAGTTACGTTACACATTATGTTGACTGACAATTTGTTAGCTACTGTTGGTGAACACATAATAAGGAGAGGGAGTACAAACCATCGACGCTAGACAGAGAGGAATTTGCTTAATGCAAAAAGGCAGTTTATTAAAACAGAGAGATCTTGTCCTGCTCAAGCTACATGCATGGACCCCAATCAATTGCCTCTTATGGAGACAGTTGAGAAGGAATGATTAAACAGAGTTTACAGCATTACTTTATACAATGTAACATAAAGGAAGGGGTCCTTCTTCTAGTCCCTTGATTGGTTCCCGAGGCGTAGGAGGCGGGTCTGCTCTGTCCAGAGCAGATGCCCCATTGGTGCACGGCAGAGTCCTCTGCCCTTGGCACCCGACCAGTAGACAGGGGAGTTGAGAATGAGTGTGCGTGCAAATGAAATGTTTGTGTGTGTCCAGGGAACTGGTGAGGAGGATCTGGTGATTGGGGCCTTGAGGCGTGGGTGTCGTCCAGTTATCGTACTCCTGTAAGATTAGGCCATCTGGTGCTCTGTTCGCTACTAAAATGTTATGCACAGACAACTAACACACTGTTAGTATCAGACACATGACACAGAACATTTATTGAAAACAAGCTCCTAACACAATTTGTCTTGCACAACCTCTTGCACAACATATTACTCAGATCAATCTATAACATTTTATATTTACTACGACACTACGCTATCCTTACAAACCGCATAGCGTTACAGCATTATGTACGGGTATGTTGTTAGCTAGTTGCCTAACGTTAGTTGGCTACTAATACATCGAACTTGCCAGGCAGTATATTAACTATCTGCTACTACCCAACGTTTATTGACTTGATTATTCACATCATTCTTAGCTAAGTGGTATAGTCGTGTGTTTCAATTGACATAGTTAATTCTGGCTATCTCCGATTTCAGAGCACTCGCAAAGAATAACTGAAGAATTTAGGAACGCTCAACACCGGTTAATTATGGCGGGTGTCAGTAACGTCGGCAAAAAAAAAAAACATTATGAAATTGTCACCAACGCTCTGGATAACATGAAAACAGCTTAACCAGCTCTGCTAGGGCGAGTAAAATCGTGAGAGTGAGGTGTTCTCTCATTTGTATCTGGAAGGAGCTAGCCAACGTTAGCCAATTAGCTTGGGTTAGTTGCCGGCGTTGAACGGTCGGATCAACCCTACTCCTCAACCAGAGCGTCCAGTGTACGTTCAGAGCTAAACACTCTGAATTTACGAACAATCTGACAACGCTCTGGATTTACGAACGCCCAGAGCGCACTCTAGCACTCCAGTCCAGATTAAATTTACGAACACACCCGAAATCGTTAAATGTTTAGCTAGTTATTTGTAACGCTAGCAAGAGGTTGCATAGCAACAGCATCAACTTCCGGTAGACCGGCGAAGCTCTAGTACGCTCAATTGAAACGATACCGTTTGTTTACAGTATACTAAAATGAACTTATAGTATGTAGTATATTCTCATTAAGTATGTAGCATACAGTATGTTCGTATGGGTATTCGAACACAGCTCTGGTCTGGGCTACCCCCCAAATCCGCTACAATGTTTTGGGAGTTTAACCAGGTGGAAGAATTGGCAGCGACCAAACAAACTCTCCCAAAATTTGCGGCAGCCATACCGGAATTAAAATATTTAAAAAATGTCAGTGCATATCCCAGAGACTGTAAAATATCCATGCATACAAAAGACTAGCCTACCAAATAAACAACAACAATGTGGGTTGTAACCAATGATGTGTATAAACCCTGAATGACTGTATTGAAGCCACCGGGCAGCCATCTTGGCACTCCTCCTCAATTGTAAAAAAAATGTAATAAATTGGGAATCTATTCACCTTGTTTTCAACGGAAATATGGGCGGGGTCTGTTTAGGTTTTTTTGTGGGGGACTTCCGGTTAAGCACTTTCGGCCAATATTTTGCAGCTAGCTAACTAACTCAGTATCACTTCTCACAACTTTCCAAGCATGGATTCACGCAAAACAGGCATTTTATGTTCGGTAAGGGGATGCCACAATAACTGGCAGAAACAGAAGCTGTTCATGGAGCAGGAGTGTTTTGACCACCAAACTTTTTTGAGGAGCGAGTGCAGTTGTGAGGCGCCTTTTGATTTGCACCCACCTCCTAAGGACGAGGAGTCTCTTCGGCTTTGGCTAAAAGCATTGAACTTGAAGAAACCACCAAACCGACCCTATGTGTGTTCCTATCACTTCATGGACAAGAGGCCAACTGAAGAGCATCCTTTCCCTGAGAAGTGGCTGGGCTATGATGCTCCAGTACAGACCAGAAGGCGACATCTCATCAGGACATCAACACATACAGGTAGCTGTTAGCTAGCTGCTACTCGCTAGCTATCGTCACAGATGGGTGTCCTGAATCAGGCAGAAGTTAGCTAGCTTAGCTAATTATGTTATTAGTTGGTAGCCACTCCTAAATCCTAACATACTCGCTCTGCCTTGATAAGTTCCTTTCCTGAGGATGGCTCACCCCTCACAGTTCTGGGTGACTTTAACCTCCTTACGTCTACCTTTGACTCATTTCTCTCTGCCTCCTTCTTTCCACTCTTCTCCTCTTTTGACCTCACCCTCTCACCGTCCCCCCCTACTCACAAGGCAGGCAATACGCTTGACCTCATCTTTACTAGATGCTGTTCTTCTACTAATCTCACTGCAACTCCCCTCCATGTCTCCGACCACTACTTTGTATCCTTTTCTCTCTCGCTCTCCTCCAACACTACTCACTCTGCCCCTACTCAGATGGTAATGGGCCGTCGCAACCTTCGCTCTCTCTCTCCCGCTACTCTCTCCTCTTCCATCCTATCATCTCTTCCCTCTGCTCAATCCTTCTCCCTCCAATCTCCTGATTCTGCCTCCTCAACCCTCCTCTCCTCCCTTTCTGCATCCTTTGACTCTCTATGTCCCCTATCCTCCCGGCCGGCTCGGTCCTCCCCTCCTGCTCCGTGGCTTGACGACTCATTGCGAGCTCACAGAACAGGGCTCCGGGCAGCCGAGCGGAAATGGAGGAAAACTAGACTCCCTGCGGACCTGGCATCTTTTCACTCCCTCCTCTCTACATTTTCTTCCTCTGTTTCTGCTGCTAAAGCCACTTTCTACCACTCTAAATTCCTAGCATCTGCCTCTAACCCTAGGAAGCTCTTTGCCACCTTCTCTTCCCTGCTGAATCCCCCCCCCCCCCCCCCCCCCCCACCCTCTCTGTGGATGACTTCGTCAACCATTTTGAAAAGAAGGTTGGCGACATCCGATCCTCATTTGTTAAGCCAAATGACACTGCTGGTCCTGCTCACACTGCCCTACCCTATGCTTTTACTTCTTTCTCCCCTCTCTCTCCAGATGAAATCTTGCGACTTGTGATGGCCAGCCGCCCAACATCCTGCCCGCTTGACCCTATCCCCTCCTCTCTTCTCCAGACCATTTCCGGAGACCTTCTCCCTTACCTCACCTCGCTCATCAACTCATCCTTGACCGCTGGCTATGTCCCTTCCGTCTTCAAGAGAGCGAGAGTTGCACCCCTTCTTAAAAAACCTACACTCGATCCCTCCGATGTCAACAACTACAGACCAGTATCCCTTCTTTCTTTTCTCTCCAAAACTCTTGAGCGTGCCGTCTTTAGCCAACTCTCTTGCTATCTCTCTCAGAATGACCTTCTTGATCCAAAACCAGTCAGGTTTCAAGACTGGTCATTCAACTGAGACTGCTCTTCTCTGTGTCACGGAGGCTCTCCGCACTGCTAAAGCTAAGTCTCTCTCCTCTGCTCTCGTCCTTCTAGACCTATCTGCTGACTTTGATACTGTGAACCATCAGATCCTCCTCTCCACCCTCTCCGAGTTGGGCATCTCCGGCGCGGCTCACTCTTGGATTGCGTCCTACCTGACAGGTCGCTCCTACCAAGTGGCGTGGCGAGAATCTGTCTCCACACCACGTGCTCTCACCACTGGTGTCCCCCAGGGCTCAGTTCTAGGCCCTCTCCTATTCTCGCTATACACCAAGTCACTTGGCTCTGTCATATCCTCACATGGCCTCTCCTATCATTGCTACGCAGACGACACACAACTAATCTTCTCCTTTCCCCCTTCTGATAACCAGGTGGCGAATCGCATCTCTGCATGTCTGGCAGACATATCAGTGTGGATGACGGATCACCACCTCAAGCTGAACCTCGGCAAGACGGAGCTGCTATTCCTCCCGGGGAAGGACTGCCCGTTCCATGATCTCGCCATCACGGTTGACAACTCCGTTGTGTCCTCCTCCCAGAGTGCAAAGAGCCTTGGCGTGACCCTGGACAACACCCTATTGTTCTTCGCTAACATCAAGGCGGTGACCCGATCCTGTAGGTTCATGCTCTACAACATTCGGAGAGTACGACCCTGCCTTACACAGGAAGCGGCACAGGTCCTAATCCAGGCACTTGTCATCTCCCGTCTGGATTACTGCAACTCGCTGTTGGCTGGGCTCCCTGCCTGTGCCATTAAACCCGTACAACTCATCCAGAATGCCGCAACCCGTCTGGTGTTCAACCTTCCCAAGTTCTCTCACGTCACCCCGCTCCTCCGCACACTCCACTGGCTTCCAGTTGAAGCTCACATCTGCTACAAGACCATGGTGCTTGCCTACGGAGCTGTGAGGGGAACGGCACCTCCGTACCTTCAGGCTCTGATCAGTCCCTACACCCAAACGAGGGCATTGCGTTCATCCACCTCTGGCCTGCTGGCCCCCTTACCTCTGCGGAAGCACAGTTCCCGCTCAGCCCAGTCAAAACTGTTTGCTGCTCTGGCACCCCAATGGTGGAACAAGCTCCCTCACGACGCCAGGGCAGCGGAGTCACTCACCACCTTCCGGAGACACTTGAAACCCCACCTCTTTAAGGAATACCTGGGATAGGATAAAGTAATCCTTCTACCCCCCCTTACCCCACCCCAAAAAAAAATTAAAAAAACATATTGTAAAGTGGTTATCCCACTGGCTATAAGGTGAATGCACCAATTTGTAAGTCGCTCTGGATAAGAGCGTCTGCTAAATGACGTAAATGTAAAAATGTAATACTGTAGCTAGCTAACTGTTGCCTAACTTATTCACTTAGCTGGCTAGCTTGAGGGCAGCCCATTATTTATTTTTATTATTATTTTTCACCTTTATTTAACCAGGTAAGCCAGTTGAGAACAAGTTCTCATTTACAACTGCGACCTGGCCAAGATAAAGCAAAGCAGTGCGATAAAAACAACAACACAGAGTTACATATGCGGTAAAACAAAACATAAAGTCAAAAATACAACAGAAAATATATATACAGTGTGTACAACTGTAGCAAGTTATGGAGGTAAGGCAATAAATAGGCTATAGTGCAAAATAATTACAATTAGTATTAACACTGGAATGATAGATGTGCAAGAGATGATGTGCAAATAGAGATACTGGGGTGCAAATGAGCAAAATAAATAACGATATAGGGATGAGGTAGTTGGGTGGGCTAATTTCAGATGGGCTGTGTACAGGTGCAGTGATCGGTAAGGTGCTCTGACAACTGATGCTTAAAGTTAGTGAGGGAGATAAGAGTCTCCAGCTTCAGAGATTTTTGCAATTTGTTCCAGTCATTGGCAGCAGAGAACTGGAAGGAATGGCGGCCAAAGGAGGTGTTGGCTTTGGGGATGACCAGTGAGATATACCTGCTGGAGCGCATACTACGGGTGGGTGTTGCTATGGTGACCAATGAGCTAAGATAAGGCGGGGATTTGCCTAGCAGTGATTTATAGAGGGCCTGGAGCCAGTGGGTTTGGCGACGAATATGTAGTGAGGACCAGCCAACAAGAGCGTACAGGTCATAGTGGTGGGTAGTATATGGGGCTTTGGAGACAAAACGGATGGCACTGTGATAGACTACATCCAATTTGCTGAGTAGAGTGTTGGAGGCTATTTTGTAAATGACATTGCCGAAGTCAAGGATCGGTAGGATAGTCAGTTTTACGAGGGCATGTTTGGCAGCATGAGTGAAGGAGGCTTTGTTGCGAAATAGGAAACTGATTCTAGATTTAACTTTGGATTGGAGATTCTTAATGTGAGTCTGGAAGGAGAGTTTACAGTCTAACCAGACACCTAGGTATTTGTAGTTGTCCACATACTCTAGGTCAGACCCGTCGATAGTAGTGATTCTAGTCGGGTGGGCGGGTGCCAGCAGCGTTCGATTGAAGAGCATGCATTTAGTTTTACTAGTGTTTAAGAGCAGTTGGAGGCTACTGAAGGAGTGTTGTATGGCATTGAAGCTCGTTTGGAGGTTTGTTAACACAGTGTCCAATGAAGGGCCAGATGTATACAAAATGGTGTCGTCTGCGTAGAGGTGGATCTGAGAGTCACCAGCAGCAAGAGTGACATCATTGATATACACAGAGAAAAGAGTCGGCCCAAGAATTGAACCCTGTGGCACCCCCATAGAGACTGCCATAGGTCCAGGCAACAGGCCCTCCGATTTGACACATTGAACTCTATCTGAGAAGTAGTTGGTGAACCAGGCGAGGCAGTCATTTGAGAAACCAAGGCTATTTAGTGTTGCTAGCTAACTAGCCTAGCTAGTTAGTCCCTACATTGTTAGCTGTCTAACAACTTCTGTCTGACAATGTCTCCCCCATGCCATGATTATCCCCATCATTGCTAGCATGCCACTGGTGATGCTCATGAAATGTCTAACTAGCTACATTAATAATACATCTCCCGAGTGGCGCAGTGGTCTAAGGCACTGCATCGCAGTGCTAGCTGTGCCACTAGAGATCCTGGTTCGAATCCAGGCTCTGTTGCAGCCGGCCGCGACCGGTAGACCCATGGGGCGGCGCGCAATTGGCCCAGCGTCGTCCAGGGTAGGGGAGGAAATGGCCGGCAGGGATGTAGCTCAGTTGATAGAGCATGGCGTTTGCAACGGTTGTGGGTTCGATTCCCACAGGGGGTATGAAAAAATAAATGCACTATGCACTAACTGTAAGTCGCTCTGGATAAGAGTGTCTGCTAAATGACGTAAATGTAATAAACGTTCAAGTGTTTGTTCTTTTTCCTAACCATGACCAGTAGGCTGTCTGTGTATTTTATTGTATTAAACTTGTGGTTTCTCTTATGTTTGTTTGACAGGTGAAGACAACTGTGGTGATGCAGAGTCTAATCTGAGTGTGCCAATGCCACTGCAGCATAAAGACGCTGATACTCAATGGGAGGTTCCAGCACTGACTGATCACAGCTACGTGTCAAGAGAACCAGTCAACAAGCCCACCTGCCACAAACAAACCCAATGTGGTGGTGCAGAGCTATTGGCCCACACCATCCTGAAGAATGACACTAGCTCAGTGTTGTATACTGGCCTTCCTCTTAGTGTTTTCTTTGACCATGTAGCGTTTCTGCAGAAATTCTACACGGCTAACTTCAAAATGCATATCACTGATCAAATAGTTATGGCAGACAGGGGCTTCACCATCCGAGATCTGCTGTATGAGAGGAAGGTAAACCTTGCCATACCAGCCTTCACTCAGAAAGGAGACCAGCTGTCTGACGAGGATGTCACAAGCACAAGAACGATAGCTAATGTACATATACATGTTGAGCGAGTTATAAGACAACTCAAGGTGTTCAAAATCCTCTCCCAGACTGTTCCCATCAACCTGATGCACAAAATTGACAAAGTCCTTAGAATCTGTGCAGCACTTGTTAACATGCAGGGTGAGATCATCCATGAGGATGCAGAGTGAGCAGTGATAATGTTCATACATATGAAATGTAACTATATACACTATAATTTCATCCACATGAGATACTGTGTGTATATATAGTTTCCTATTTAATCAGAATCATTTTAATGTTCCTACATTAGAAATGTACTGTAACTTTGCCGGTTCCTGATAATTACAGGCATCCAATAGGTGCTGTTATCATGCCTTCTTCAATCTATTTAAAATAAAAAAAAATCAACACCAAAATGTCTTTAACAGACCAAGAGAGAAGACAACTGTTTATGAAGTGCCACATTGTTTTCCTAATTTGTGCCCTTGAAAACCAAACCCAGAATCAAACTGAAAACACATTTGAAACCCTTAGACATGCCTCCTCGTCCTTCATTTCAAAATGTTAAGTATCAAAGAAAATGTCAACAAAGCTGAATTTCATAGTGTTTTTATTAACACCATAATTTGCCAAGTGCAAGATGAATTACGGTATGCTTTGATAAATTCATTAAGTACCATATGAAAAGAAAGAGCTATACAAGGTACAATAAAAAATATTCATAAATCATAATGAGTTAGCCGTAGGCATTAGATAAACGTATGAAGAGAGCTGTACAAGGAAATATATAATAAAATAAAAGATTTATGCCAATATAATCAGGTAAATGTGCATATGAAGAGAACTGCAAGACAAAAAAATCACCAATCAAGAGTTATGCTTAGAATAATCCGCGGATGTGGCACAGACTTGCCATTCGAATTTGAAAATGTTCTTGGTATGATCCCACATTTTTATCTAGCTAGCTAATGTTCGCGAAACGGCAAGAACGCCACAACGGAAATCCTCCACAAAACAGAACTATAAGGTGACTATAGAAATGCATTCATTCATGTTTACAATCGTTTTTGACATGTTTATTATATTACAGACACCTTAACGCATACTTTTAAATTATAATATGTGAGCTAAACCTAAATAAAATAAAAATAATATATATAAATATTTTCCTTTAAAAAAAAATCTTTAGAGAGTACTAATATTACTGTCCCCACTACAACAAAAAATACTTAAAATACATTAAATTTAGTCCTAGCACATCCCTCTGCTGGAGGGAGTGCCAATATGGCCGACCCGTGGCTTCAAAGCCTCTCAATGGCCAATACATAGAATCAGCGATCCAGGGTTTTTAATACATTATTGGTTGAAACTTCAATGTCTGCGTTGAATGTGTTGCTCATCTATCCTTCAGTTGGAAACCACTCAGAGATTGACACCGACAGGAAATATGACATACCCTTCCCACGCTAAATAATAATAATAACTTTTCTGATACGTGAATTAATTATGAATGGACGGATTTTAAAAGGGAGATAAAGGTACAAACAATCAGAAGCGGAAGGATAACGGTGGTTGGTCATTCCGTTATCGCGTCTCTGAATAGCCAACCAATGGGCTTAGAGGTCTCACACTGTTGTTGTCGCGGGAACTTTATGGAGATATGAAAACAAAACACTTGTTAGCTGCTACTGTAGCTAACGTTTGCAAATATAACAGTTTGCAAACCACCAGCCAGACATGTGTAGCTAATTATACATGTATCACACCGATTGAATATTTTGGTGGAGTTCAAATATGTTTGCAAATAAGATAGCTAGCTAGAAGACACTGTTGCCAGCTATAGCGGAGTCACTCACCACCTTCCGGAGACATTTGAAACCCCACCTCTTTAAGGAATACCTGGGATAGGATAAAGTAATCCTTCTATCCCCCCTTACCCCAACCCCCCCAAACAAACAAAAAACATTGTAAAGTGGTTATCCCACTGGCTATAAGGTGAATGCACCTATTTGTAAGTTGCTCTGGATAAGAGCGTGTGCTAAATGACGTAAATGTATGTAATAATGTATAGCTAGCTAGGTGGCTAACGCTAACTAAAGCCAGCTAGCTAACAGTTACCTAATCCGCTTAGCTAGCTTGTTACCATGCTAGCTAGCTACAACCAAATGTTTGTATAATTGCTACAACTGTCAAGACTAGATACCTAGCCAGCTAGCGAACGACACTGACTAAACAAGAAAGCTCGACAACATTGTGAAAAGCTACATCCACGTTGGTTGCCTAGGTAACTAGCTAGTTAGGAAGTTGAAGGGGCGCTTGAGTCTTGTACTGTATTTGTTTCGGCAAGATACAGGTAGCTAGCCTAACTACTTACAGGTGTCTAGCTAGCTAGTTACCTATCATCTTTGACTGGAATCATGGCACATCGACTGACGAAAGATGAACTTGATGAACAGTTCGAGCAGTTTTTGAAAGAGGTGAGTTTAACGTTACTGCAGACACGATAGCAGCACTATGTCTGCAATTCTGGGTGTTCATATCTATAGCTAAAGTTACTCACTAATGACTGCCCTTCTTTATATCCACACCAAAGATACTGTTAATCAGCCCTTTCATCTGTGTCCATACTACTATGTATTCACTCAACCAACTAGCTAGATGGCTACTTTAACCTAGTCACCATTGACTTGTGTTCAGTCTGTCTCAGATGACTCAGTGGATTTGGGTGGCACTGCTAAGCGCTCCAGTGTTCTGGACAGCCTAGGCAGAGCCTCTCAGAAACTACCACCAAAGAAGACATCAGTTGCCCCTGTGCCATGGTGGCAGGAGGAGGAGGACAGCGAAGAGACACCTGGCAGAGGTAAGCAAAGCCAGGGATGTGTAGGTTGATGTGCTACCCACAAGGCTTTGATAGGCTTTAGTTCAGTTAGGATTCTGTGTGTGTTTGTGCTTGTCATTTTGGTTCGTTCTCCGTGTGTGTGTGTCTTTGTGCTTGCGTGTTTCATGACCTGCTGTCAGGTTGTAATATCTTTAGAGGGACACTGTGACTCTGTGCTGTTTTCTCATCATCTGCTCTGTTATTCCTGGAACATCTGTTGCATTTAATTTCACCATCATAACATGTCCATCATAACCTGTTCCTTGCTGCTACTCCCCTGATAATTATGGTTTGACTCCTTTCATGAGTTCATCTTCGATTGGTTTACATCAGTCGACTCTTCATGACTAATTTGTATATCAGTCCTGTTCTCTGTCTCCCACCTTCTCTCCTTTCTCTTTCATCTCCTCTTTCCTTCCACCTGTCCCCAGCAGAGGCTGCCAAACGCAGGTTCACTAAACCCAAAAAGCCCCAGCAGCAGGCTGTGGTGAAAACTCAGGAGGACGAGAGTGAGAGCAGCCCAATGAGAAGCCCCCATCAGGGTATAGGAATCACTACTGTAACCCCCTAGTTCCTTAGGGCCACCCAATAGCACATTATCTCCTCATCATTGGTGTTAGTGCGGTGACATGCTGCCAACCTTCACTTTCTCTCATTAGCTTTAGTCCTGCCCTCTACCCTCTCCTTCGCTATATATATTTTTTACCTTAGATCTTCTCTTCCTCCAAGCTAACCCTTAAATATTTCTAGCTCACATTTAGTAGTTCTGTCCTTTTGCCCACCTAACCATGCATGTACTCTTTGAGGGTGTCCCTTTCCCTGAGTTCCTTTTATTTGTGTGTACAGAACATGATTCCTTTCTCATCTTTATCTACCCTCTTATCTTCCTACTTCATGCTGCTTATTGGTTAGCTGTCACAGTGGAAGCCCCCACTAGGCCCACCCCCAAGCCACGCAGGAAAGTTCTGGATAGGCTCAGTCAGCTGGACAAGATCCATAGAGCCAATCAGGATGCTTCTTCTCACGTTGCCGCGGGGCCGGAAAATAACAGCCCAGAACACGACTACTCCCACTCTGCCAGGCAGGGGAGCCCCCCCACGAATGAGAGCTCCCATAATGCATCAGGAGAGAGGAGTTCTGAGGGGAGTACCTCCCTCTGTGACACACCAGTGGACAGTCACAGCAGTGATAGTGACTCACAGGGTCGTGAAGATGGTAAAGTGGTAGTAGCTAGACTAGAGACAAATCCCCCAAACCCTTGTAGACTAGTAGTTAGACTAGTATAGTATAATGATAGTAGCTAGAGACAGCTCCAAACCTGCTACCCTGGTAGACTAGAAAGTAGAGGCTAGAGGTGAATATTCAACATCAGTATGACTGTAGTCTCGTGTTGCCACACTTCCCAGACCCGTATCCACATTAGAAAGGTGGAAATCAATGTTTGTATGACTGAAACTATGATGAACCATGATTTTAGAGTGAAACCTGGATTTAATTCATACTGTTTACTGTCTTTGTCTTCATTTCACATTTAGTTATTTTGTTTTCCTCTGGAAATGGAGTGGTGTAAATAAACAGTGACCATAAAAGCATTGGAAAAAATAAATAACTTTCTGGACCTCAAGGACAGTTGTTATGGTTACTGGTGCTAAATCCGGTCATGTTCTTTCACTGTCAGACAATCCAGTGTGTCGAGGCGAGCTTTGATTCTGTGCATCTAGCAGACTATCTTACCATTAGTGTTAGTGGTTCATTTGGGAAAATATTCTCACTAGTAAAATTACTCCCAGCTGCTTTTACTAGTCTAACTCTGGAGAGCCTGATAGATTAGCTCTTGTTTTTTTTTACTGTAACCAGTGCTTATTTTCCCTTCTGTAAATGTCATGATGATCATTCAGTGCTGAAATGGAAAAGTTAGGCCAGTTTTGACATGGTGAGACTAACTTAGGAAACGTTTTTTTCTACCCTTTTATCTTGACAGCTATTCGTATTGCAAGACCATTTTAGTATTTATGAGGATATGGCACTTTTCTACAGTACCCTCCCTTCAGTAGACTGACAGCAAGTGGTTGTGGAGCTGAGATCAAAGTTAGCTCTACTGCTCTGTCTTCTCTTTTCTGTGTGTACAGTTCACCACTTAAATGGACCGCATGGCCTTTGAGGGGCTCTGCAGGCCTGTATACCCCAGGGAGTCAATGTCCTGTGAATGATAAAACACAGAGCTAATGAGCTTCATTTCCATAGCTGGGTTTCAAATACTATCAGGAATACTGACAGCTTGGTGGATGGATGAATTCCTTTTTGAGCTCTTTTTTTTAAAATTCAGGAAGTAATCCAGTAGCCTGGAATTACCTGAATTGAACGCTCCAATATTTTTGTGTTTTTCCAGGATTGCTGGATTCTGAGAAGTTCCGTAAGTCTCTGAGGAGATCCCAGCCCATCCAGGAGGAGGAAGAGGAGCTGCAGCCTCAGGGAGGAGAGAAGGGTTCGGAGGAAGAGGAGGGGGCAGAGCCTGTTATCTTCAGCAGAGACAGTCTGGAGCCTGAGGGTGAGTCTGCTCTGGAGAGATGGATAGATACTCTCTATGATGTCACCAGATCTATCTCAATGCAATGCTAACCTGACATCAGGGTAGTGACATGAAAGCAGCTGTACGTGCCAGCTAAAAACTATTTTGCTTTAAGCTCTTTGAAAACATCTGTGTGAAAATAGCAAGGGTTGAAATGTGTATGTCTGTGTCTGCCCGTGATTGTGTCTACCCAGACTCTGTGATGGCGTCTGGACCAGGTCAGAACGCTGCAGTGGGTCTAGGTCTGGGCATGGACACCCTGGAGGAGGAAGAGGAGAAGGCCCGCTTCTTTGCCCACCTGGAGGGAGGTGCGTCCTCCACCATAGACTACTCCAGACTCAACAAAGATCTGGATTCCACCACCGCCTCCAACACCGCTACCACCCTCAGGTATCTATGACACTCGATGGAGCTAAAGGGGATGTGGTCTCTACACACTAGTCTCAGGTTGGTTTTGCATTTCCCCTTCGAATGGTTAAGGTTAGGACTTGGTGAAGACAAGCTGATCCTAGATCTGTACCTAGGGGAGCCTTCACTCAGCAGCATGACACTGCGAGTCGCCCCCAGGCCTAGCTGTAGCTGCCTTTTGAAGCCACTGCTGGGGTTGTCCCAAGGAGACCCTCAGTGTTGCAGACAGTGGCTGGGTAAGATAATTACTGTCACTCCCAGTGTGTGATCTGTGAATGACACTTGTTCTGCTATTTCTCCAGGAAAGCAGAGGTGGCTGTGGAGGGGGTCTATCATAGAGAGGAGGAGAGAGCTATGGAGTCTGACAGACTCTCCCCAGGTAGGAGAGATGATGCGCTCATAGAATTAGGAATTATAATAGTAACTTAATAGGATCTCTATGCTCACACTACTCCAAACCTTGCTTGGTTCAATAGGTTTTGTTTTCTTTCAAATACTTTGAAGTTGGGAGGGGGTTTGCGCTTTTGGGATGATTCCGTTGGTTCAGTTGCAACAGGCAAGCTCAATCAATACAAAGCAAGTATTTGCACATACCTCATCTGCATGACTGGAGCTCATCAGTGAATCTGTCATTCTGTCTGTGCCTGCTGCAGCCTCCCCCCGCTACAGCGAGGATGAGGACTTCGAAGATGAGGTCATTGAGGAGGTGAGAAATTGGGTGAGACTGGGTTTTATGCAAGTCTGGTTTGAAAATGCAGTCGTTTAGTTCTAAGAACTCTTTGTAAGGGCGTGCTTTGAACCAGAGGTTTAAACCGAAAGTTGATTGTAATTGCGTCATGTAGAATTGCCCCATGATAAGTTGTAAGCAGGAGTTGTTTGTGCTGCTCACATGCTAATCACTCTGGGTTAAAAAGGCCACAGTGAATAAAGGCAATAAGGCATTCAGAAGTTATCCCAGCTCTCTCTCAAGAGGTAGAGTGAGAAGAAGGGGTCTTTTAATGGGGAGTGTGCCAGGTCTTGTCTGTGATTGGCTGAATATGTGGTGGACGACTGACTGCATGGCTCTTCTGTTTTGCTCATCTTGTTTCTTCTCTCTCTTTCTTTTAGAAGCCTAAAATGGCTGCCATGCTCACCAAAGGTATTATAAACCAACATCCATTTTTCTTTTCTGTGTCAGAGTGGGTTTTTAAGTCAGCACAAGTATGTGTTTCAAGTTTTATTAGCCGTATGTACGGCATACACATGGTATACCGTCCAACGAAATGTTTACTTGCAGTTTCCTTCTTGACAATGCAACAACACTAATAAAATAGAAGAATACAAACATAAAGTAAATGGCTCAGTAGAATATAATAAATAAACTCAGCAAAAAAAGAAACGTCCGCTCACTGTCAACTGTGTTTATTTTCAGCAAACTTAACGTGTAAATATTTGTATGAACATAACAAGATTCAACAACTGAGACATAAACTGAACAAGTTCCACAGACATGTGACCAACAGAAATTGAATAATGTGTCCCTGAACAAAGGATGGGTCAAAATCATAAGTATCAGTCAGTATCTGGTGTGGTCACCAGCTGAATTAAGTACTGCAGTGCATCTCCTCCTCATGGACTGCACCAGATTTGCCAGTTCTTGCTGTGAGATGTTACCCCACTCTTCCACTAAGGCACCTGCAAGTTCCCAGACATTTCTGGGGGGAATGGCCGTAGCCCTCACCCTCCGATCCAACAGGTCCCAGACGTGCTCAATGGGATTGAGATCCGGGCTCTTCGCTGGCCATGGCAGAACACTGACATTCCTGTCTTGCAGGAAATCACGCACAGAACGAGCAGTATAGTTGGTGGCATTGTCATGCTGGAGGGTCATGTCAGGATGAGCCTGCAGGAAGGGTACCACATGAGGGAGGAGGATGTCTTCCCTGTAACGCACAGCGTTGAGATTGCCTTCAATGACAACAAGCTCAGTCCGATGATGCTGTGACACACCGCCCCAGACCATGATGGACCCTCCACCTCCAAATCGATCCCGCTCCAGAGTACAGGCATTGGTGTAAAGCTCATTCCTTCGACGATAAACGCGAATCCGACCATCACCCCTGGTGAGACAAAACCGCGACTCGTCAGTGAAGAGCACTTTTTGCCAGTCCTGTCTGGTCCAGCGACGGTGGGTTTGTGCCCATAGGCGACGTTGTTGCCGGTGATGTCTGGTGAGGACCTGCCTTACAACAGGCCTACAAGCCCTCAGTCCAGCCTCTCTCAGCCTATTGTGGACAGTCTGAGCACTGATGGAGGGATTGTGCGTTCCTGGTGTAACTCGGGCAGTTGTTGTTGCCATCCTGTACCTGTCCCGCAGGTGTGATGTTCGAATGTACCGATCCTGTGCAGGTGTTGTTATACGTGGTCTGCCACTGCGAGGACGATCAGCAGTCCGTCCTGTCTCCCTGTAGCGCTGTCTTAGGCGTCTCACAGTACGGACATTGCAATTTATTGCCCTGGTCACATCTGCAGTCCTCATGCCTCCTTGCAGTATGCCTAAGGCACGTTCACGCAGATGAGCAGGGACCCTGGGCATCTTTCTTTTGGTGTTTTTCAGAGTCAGTAGAAAGGCCTCTTTAGTGTACTAAGTTTTCATAACTGTAACCTTAATTGCCTACCGTCTGTAAGCTGTTAGTGCCTTAATGACCGTTCCACAGGTGCATATTCATTAATTGTTTATGGTTCATTGAACAAGCATGGGAAACAGTGTTTAAACCCTTTACAATGAAGATCTGTGAAGTTATTTGGATTTTTACTAATTTATCGTTGAAAGACAGGGTCCTGAAAAGGGGACATTTCTTTTTTTGCTGAGTTCATTTTAGCATAATTATATAGGAAGGCAGAATATAGTCCAATATTTACATGTGTTTTGGGGAAAGGGGAATTGGGGGACAAGTCTTTAGTGCGTGTGTTAGTGTTGCACGGACTACGAAACTTCTGTACTTTTTCGATACTAGAACATGGAAAAGCGGTTCGGTACTAGAATTATTGTTACTTTTGGTACTTCTGTCAAATGTGTCTCACGTCGTCTACTGATTTGAAAGGGGATCAAGTCTGTGTCTATCAGCATAGCCAATGTTCCCTTGTAGCGCGAGAGCACTGTGCCTGCTCCTCTTACTCATTGCTAGCCTGTCCTGAGGAATCACTGCCTTATGCTGCACAGAAGTTAACACTTAAATAATGCAACACGGCATGTCAATGTTGAAACTGTTCATTACTGTTAACAAAATAATGTCCATTACAGGCTAGAACACTTTACAATGCAAGAAGATTTTTTTATTTTTTATTTTTTTATTTCACCTTTATTTAACCAGGTAAACCAGTTGAGAACAAGTTCTCATTTACAACTGCGACCTGGCCAAGATAAAGCAAAGCAGTGCGATAAAAACAACAACACAGAGTTACATATGGGGTAAAACAAAACAAAGTCAAAAATACAACAGAAATACATATATATACAGTGTGTGCAAATGTAGCAAGTTATGGAGGTAAGGCAATAAATAGGCTATAGTGCAAAATAATTACAATTAGTATTAACACTGGAATGATAGATGTGCAAGAGATGATGTGCAAATAGAGATACTGGGGTACAAATGAGCAAAATAAATAACAATATAGGGATGAGGTAGTTGGGCGGGCTAATTTCAGATGGGCTGTGTACAGGTGCAGTGATCGGTAAGGTGCTCTGACAACTGATGCTTAAAGTTAGTGAGGGAGATAAGTGTCTCCAGCTTCAGAGATTTTTGCAATTTGTTCCAGTCATTGGCAGCAGAGAACTGGAAGGAATTGCGGCCAAAGGAGGTGTTGGCTTTGGGGATGACCAGTGAGATATACCTGCTGGAGCGCAGACTACGGGTGGGTGTTGCTATGGTGACCAATGAGCTAAGATAAGGCGGGGATTTGCCTAGCAGTGATTTATAGATGGCCTGGAGCCAGTGGGTTTGGCGACGAATATGTAGTGAGGACCAGCCAACAAGAGCGTACAGGTCACAGTGGTGGGTATTATATGGGGCTTTGGAGACAAAACGGATGGCACTGTGATAGACTACATCCAATTTGCTGAGTAGAGTGTTGGAGGCTATTTTGTAAATGACATCGCCGAAGTCAAGGATCGGTAGGATAGTCAGTTTTACGAGGGCATGTTTGGCAGCATGAGTGAAGGAGGCTTTGTTGCGAAATAGGCATGTTAGAAATAGGAGGCTAACATGCCTTGCTAGCTTACAGCTGAAGCTATTATCAATTCACTACCCTAGTACCTTGTTTGTGATATGAAAACATTGCTGATTCTCCCCAAAAACGTTATTAATTCATGCCTCACGTCTCTCCCAGTCAAGATCATCTTTGCTCGAGCCTTATGGAACACCGTTTGGGTCTTTGCATGTCAAAAAAGATACACGTCAAGTGTTTTGACACACAGACCCGAATGCCGTTCCATAGAGCCATACCTGACTGTTTGTGTGAATGACATCATGGGTCTTAAAAGAGACAGCCCGCACTTTTATAAAAGAAGAGATTGCTTCTTCTATGTGAATGTTGTTGATCAGTACAATAAAATAAGTCCCAAATGGAAGGGAAACACATTGCTTTTCATCTGTAGCCCCATGAAATCAGCCAAAACCAGCTCAATAACTCAATACATGCACACACTCTTATTACTTCATCTTGATTTTACCCAGTTTAGTTTTCTGTGACTTTGGCTAATACGCCTTCTTTTTTTGCCGTGGAATCGTTTTGGTAGTGAGTATCGTGATGGTATCGAGTATCGTGATATTAAACATGGTATCGTGACAACACTAGTGTGTGTTGTGTACACAGTATGTCTATACAGTGTCTCTGGTTCCTCTAACAGTACCCCTGTTTCACAGGGATTTGATATTTCCTGATGAATCGTTTCCAGCTTTTATGACACCATCCTCTATTCATACAGTATTGAAACTGACCTACCCCTAAAATCAATATTCTATTTGTCCTTATCACATCATTTCCTGGTGTAAGTGTCCCTCCATGATTCACTGGACTCGACCGGTGGACTCCTGCCCCCTGGAGTGGACAGTGACACCAACGAGGAACCAGGGAGGAACCAGGGAGCAGAGGAGTCCATAGAGACGGCACTACCAGGTGAGACCAGACTATACAGGCTATCATTCAGGTCCTATTGGATGTAACTATCTAAACCTGGTGGAAACAGAGATGACTTTGGCCCTTTCCAGAAATAACCCCTAGCCACTTATGTGGATTTGAATGTATTGGTTAGGTTGACAAGCAATAGGGTCCATCTGTGTCAGTTTGGTGATGGCGGATGATAGTGAACTTGGTGGTGTTCCTGTCTGGTCTGTGTAGCCCAGTCGTATGGACAGAGTGGGGCCAGTGAGATGGAGGCTCTACAGGAGGCCTACAGACAGATCAGTGGCTCTCTGGAGGACTCAGACCATCACCACCCTTCATCACCAGTCAGGAGGGAGAGGAGAAGGAGGAGCAGTCCTGTTCCTGTCTCTCCCTCTGTACCTGAGCTCTCCAGAGGAACACTACTACCACCAGTCTCCACCACAGAGTCAGGTTGGTCCGTCTCAAACACTGATATGTCTGTGGTGAACCTGTCAAGTAAATAGAATATGCTCTTCAATCAAAACTAACTGCAGATCCACACATGTCCATGTATATTCATATCTAACAAGATGGTATATTTTAAGTTGTTAGATGGTGTTGAGATATTGTTGAGGTGTTACAAATGGACTTGAATGTCTGATTGATTGATTGACTTCGATATGTTTTCTCAGAGCTGCCCACTGCAGAGGAGCTGATGCGTCCCATCCGACCAGACAGTATGGACGACACCAGAGGCTTCACTCTGCAGCCTGCCAGGTGAGTCTACAGCTGTCTGTCACACAGGGCTTTAGGAGGGAAGGACAACAGACACTGGCTGGAAGGTACAGAATGGAGTGGAAAGACATTAACATGAGCTGTATGTTCACAGTGGGACCCAGCTCACCCCAGAGAAGACTGGCCAGTCCTTAAGCCATAGATCCGGTGAGTCAAGCCCAAGATGCTCAGCAGAGCCAGACACTCCTCCGGCCTCCCCAGGCCCCCGTCCCAGAAGCATCAGAGAGGAGGTACAGAGGCTGATGATGCAGGATCAGGACAGCTCCTCCCCTGACCTGACCTCCACTCAACCCAGCAAAGCCAAGAGATGCCAGCAGGTAAGGGACGGAAACGGAGCCCTTGTTAATAAGCACTAAACCCTACCATACATAACCACACTGATTCAGGCTTTCACACCTGCCAGAACTGTGTTTCCACATTACATAGCCATTGCTCCGACAATACTCGTCCAAATATTTATATATTTCTTAATTCCATTCTTCTACTTTTAGATTTGTGTGTATTGTTGTGAATGGTTAGATACTACTGCACTGTTGGAGCTAGGAACACAAGCATTTCGCTACCTCTGCTAAATATGTGTATGTGACCAATAACATTTGATTTAATTTGCATTAAAGGTGATTATCACTTACAATGTAGACGGTGACATGGCAATGATTTATATATTGACATTGACAATAACATATTTGGCATAGGTTCCTGGACGCTCTACGGTAGCTGGTCCCTTCACATCCTTGTTGAAGAAGCCTTATGTTGCCCCTGGTAGAGGTAGAGGGGAGAGTAAACCATCAGCCGTGGCCACCAGGACCTCTGGAGCTAGTCAATCTGGTCCTACCAGACCTGGGGCTGCGGCCAAGCCCCCCTCTCCTCTAACCCAGAGGAAGCCTCTCAGCCAGGCAACATACCAGCGCCTCAGCCCCATCCTCTCAGAGAGAGATAAAGGTAGGAGAAAAGGAACTCCTCACACACTGACAACCAAAACTAGTATGTGTAGTGTAAGCGTGCTTACAGTAACACACTTGTGTGTTTGGCAGACACACAACTAAAGATCTGTTGTATCGGAGCTAGAACTATATCTAAGTAGTACAGCACAAAACAGTAGTACAGTATAATACATAACACTAACATTTGCCACATGTTGCTGTGTGGTTGTACTCCTGATCTAGACTAATGTTGCTTTGTGGTTGTACTCCTGATCCAGACTAATGTGGTTGTACTCCTGATCCAGACTGATGTGGTTGTACTCCTGATCCAGACTAATGTTGCTGTGTGGTTGTACTCCTGAACCAGACTAATGTTGCTGTGTGGTTGTACTCCTGATCCAGACTAATGTTGCTGTGTGGTTGTACTCCTGAACCAGACTAATGTTGCTGTGTAGTTATACTCCTGATCCAGACTAATGCTGCTGTGTGGTTGTACTCCTGATCCAGACTAATGTTGCTTTGTGGTTGTACTCCTGATCCAGACTGATGTTGCTGTGTGGTTGTACTCCTGATCCAGACTAATGTTGCTTTGTGGTTGTACTCCTGATCCAGACTGATGTTGCTGTGTGGTTGTACTCCTGATCCAGACTAATGTTGCTGTGTGGTTGTACTCCTGATCCAGACTAATGTTGCTGTGTGGTTGTACTCCTGATCCAGACTAATGTTGCTTTGTGGTTGTACTCCTGATCCAGACTAATGTTGCTGTGTGGTTGTACTCCTGATCCAGACTAATGTTGCTTTGTGGTTGTACTCCTGATCCAGACTGATGTTGCTGTGTGGTTGTACTCCTGATCCAGACTATTGTTGCTGTGTGGTTGTACTCCTGATCCAGACTAATGTTGCTTTGTGGTTGTACTACTACCAGGTCCAGACTGTGGTGGTCTGAGGGTGAGCAGTGAACTGGTGGCGGGGGTCCAGTCCTTCGCTGCCTTAATGTTAGCTAAATGTTGATGTGTGGTTGTTCTTTAGGTCCAGACTTTGGTGGTCTGAGGGTGAGCAGTGAACTGGTGGCGGGGGTCCAGTCCTTCGCTGCCTTCCTCCAGCAGCAACATCAGATGGATACGAGAGGTCGCCAGGATACCAGTCACACTGTCTCTTGGGAAACCAAAGGTCAGCAGGAAGCCAGCCAGACTCAGGAGACTGAGCATCCATCAGAGAGGAAGGTAAGTACTGGAAGAGGAAGTAAGTCAACATACTGGAGTAGTTTTTCAGTCTGTGGCGCATCAAGTTTGTACATCATTGTGCTGGAATTTCTTTTCAGATAAGTATGCAGTGTTTCTCCGTTCACCTGGTCATACGATAGGAGTGTGACTTATACTTTTATGGGTCGTCCAACCTAGCTGATTGCTCCTTGATCTATCATAAGTCTGACTCATTTCAGTTCAGATCTTATGTAGTGTGTGTCCATACCTGGATGACTATAGCAGTCACATTTCTTTGGATTCTATGTGCCTGTTTTTGCAATTAAGGATCAAGCCAATATTATGACCTTCAAAACACATTCAAGCGCTAGCAAGTATCCAGTATAAAGACTAACCATGTTACCCCTCTGTCTGTCAGAGTGAGCCCAGGGAGGAGGAGGGCAGGGCTGGGGAGGTGGAGGAGAGCCCCCTAGTGTCAAGGCTGAGACTGCAGCTAGCCCAGAGGGAGAGAGAGCTCCACACCAGAGAGGAAGAACTACTGCTGCAGCATGACACAGAGCTCAGCTCACTGAGACAGGAGAACTACCTCCTGCAGAGCAAGGTAGACTGAGTCTCGCACACACACACACACACACACACACACTCACACTCTATTACATTCACATGGACAGTAATGTCTGTAAAGAGCATAGTAGCATAGTTCCATCTGTTTGGTCACCTGTGGCTTCCTACATCTAACATGTTCTCATTGACTGTCGGAACAGTTTAAAACCCCTACGTCAGCACTCTTGTTGCTATGGCACTAGCAATGCTCATTTTATTTGGCTGCTTTTTGTGTCTGAATTTTGTAATACTGTTATTCAAGCCATTGAATAAAGCCGTTGTGAAGGACCCAGCTGATACAGGAGAAAAATAAAGCATACCATTAAACAATAGCATGTTATCTAAGACATCTCTGCCATCCACTGAAGGCCAGTTAAATGAGCTCCAACTGTAGTAGATGCAGACATCACTCGTGTGTTATTTGTGATGTGTATCTTGTCCCCTGTGTTTCAGCTGCACAGTGCAGAGGAAGCCAACAGCAGGAAGAAGGGCCGGTGGGGTCTGGGTCTGGACGAGCCCTCGGACCCCCTCACTGAGGACAAACTCAGACTGATCGAGAAAGAGGTGAAGGAACAGGAGACCATCATCCAGGGATACCAGCAGGTCTGTACACATGTCTGTTAGTCTCTGTCTACTCAGCTCCATTTGTCTGTGATTGTTTGGCTGTCTCTCTGGGTCTTTTCTCTTCCAGTCTGTGTTTTAAGGAAACAAGACTTAATTGTACTGCATTTGTTCAGCGCCAGGCTGTGGGTGACTCATTGCCTTTGAATCCATCCCAATTACCCAGAGTCTCTGAGACTGTGGAGGTTATATACAGGCCACTGTTCAGAGTAATGAATGGAATTCCTCTGTTCACTGACTTAATTCCTGGAGGGTGGGTGGGTTTGTGTTAGGCAGCACAGTTAGCCTTTTTTCCTCCAGATTGTGAGCAGCTTAGAGATATGACATAAACACTGTCTGATAACCTCTCATAATCACAGTGCCTACAGCTGAGCTCCTAGAATCAGTGGCTACATACACACCACCAAGGTGGAACTGTAGCAGTTCTTAATTAGGCATGGTGAATGCATTTCCTCATTTCACAGCTTCTAATCATATTCCTTTCTAGTTTTATTTTATGTCGCCTAAATGCGTAGGTATTTCTGATCAAACCAATTTTCCCAGATGGGCCCATAGTTGAGGCACTTAATGTGATTCTCTCTCTCCTTGCTTGTGGCGTGTGTATAACAGGAGAATGAGAAGTTGTACCTGCAGATGAAGGCTCTTCAGGCTCAGGGTAAACTCAATGAAGAGGCCATGTTCACAGAGAACCAGAGGCTGCTAAATGAACTGGCCTTTACCAAGTGAGTTGACACATACAGTTGAAGTCGGAAGTCTACATACACTTAGGTTGGAGTCATTAAAACTCGTTTTTCAACCACTCCACAAATTTCTTGTTAACAAACTATAGTTTTGGCAAGTCGGTTAGGACATCTACTTTGTGCATGACACAAGTCATTTTTCCAACAATTGTTTACAGACAGATTATTTCACTTATAATTCACTGTATCACAATTCCAGTGGGTCAGAAGTTTACAAACACTAAGTTGACTGTGCCTTTAAACCGCTTGGAAAATTCCAGAAAATGATGTCATGGCTTTAGAAGCTTCTGATTTGCTAATTGACATCATTTGAGTCAATTGGAGGTGTACCTGTGGATGTATTTCAAGGCCTACCTTCAAACTCTGTGCCTCTTTGCTTGACATCATAGGAAAATCAAAAGGAAATCAGCCAAGACCTCAGAAAAAAATTGTAGACCTCCACAAGTCTGGTTCATCCTTGGGAGCAATTTCCAAACACCTGAAGGTACCACGTTAATCTGTACAAACAATAGTACGCAAGTATAAACACCATGGGACCACGCAGCCGTCATACCGCTCAGGAAGGAGACACGTTCTGTCTCCTAGAGATGAACGTAGTTTGGTGCGAAAAGTGCAAATCAATCCCAGAACAACAGCAAAGGACCTTGTGAAGATGCTGGAGGAAACCGGTACAAAAGTATCTATATCCACAGTAAAACGATTCCTATATCGACATAACTTGAAAGGCCGCTCAGCAAGGAAGAAGCCACTGCTCTAAAACCGCCATAAAAAAGCCAGACTGCGGTTTGCAACTGCACATGGGGACAAAGATCTTACTTTTTGGAGAAATGTCCTCTGGTCTGATGAAACAAAAATAGAACTGTTTGGCCATAATGACCATCGTTATGTTTGGAGGAAAAAGGGGGTGCCTTGCAAGCCGAAGAACACCATCCTAACCGAGAAGCACGGGGGTGGCAGCATCATGCTGTGGGGGTGCTTTGCTGCAGGAGGGACTGGTGCTCTTCACAAAATAGATGGCATCATGAGGAAGGAAAATTATGTGGATATATTGAAGCAACATCTCAAGACATCAGTCAGGAAGTTAAAGCTTGGTCGCAAATGGGTCTTCCAAATGGACAATGACCCCAAGCCTACTTCCAAAGTTGTGTCAAAATGGCTTAAGGACAACAAAGTCAAGGTATTGGAGTGGCGATCACAAAGACCTGACCTCAATCCTATAGAACATTTGTGGGCAGAACTGAAAAAGCATGTGCGAGCAAGGAGGCCTACAAACCTAACTCAGTTACACCTGTCAGGAGGAATGGGCCAAAATTCACCCAACTTATTGTGGGAAGCTTGTGGAAGGCTACCCAAAATGTTTGACCCAAGTTAAACAATTTAAAGGCAATGCTACCAAATACTAATTGAGTGTATGTAAACTTCTGACCCACTGGGAATGTGATAAAAGCTTAAATAAATCATTCTCTCTACTATTATTCTGACATTTCACATTCTTAAAATAATAATAATAATAATATGCCATTTAGCAGACGCTTTTATCCAAAGCGACTTACAGTCATGTGTGCATACATTTTTTACGCATGGGTGGTCCCGGGGATCGAACCCACTACCCTGGCGTTACAAGCGCCATGCTCTACCAATTGAGCTACAGAGGAGTGGTGATCCTAACTGACCTAAAACAGGGAATTTGTACTAGGATTAAATGTCAGGAATTGTGAAAAACGGAGTTTAAATGTATTTGGCTTAGGTGTATGTAAACTTCAGACTTCAACTGTACGTACGCACACACGCGTACCTATCCACGTCATTGAATGTTAACACTGACACTTATTTATGCCCAGGGAGCAGATGAGCAATTCGCAGAGGACTGTGGGAAATGTAGGCTGTGTGGACCATATTCAGCGCATCACACAGCTGTTGGGCCAGATGCAGGCAGCACAGGTGAGTGTTCAGAGTCACGTCACACAACCACCTCTAAAAGGAAGGCCTAGATGTTGCTTTGGAGATTAATCAATCAACTCATCTTAAAAGGGAAGGATCAGTCTCACCTTTGACCGTGTGTGTGTGTGTTTAGAGGACTGAACAGAGACTGGTGGAGGAGACCCACAGGCTGAAGCAGGAGAAACAGGCCCTGGAGGTGGACCTTCAAATGATAAGGAAAGAGAGAGACCTGGTCAAAGCACAGGTGGTCTACACCTCAGGTTAGTGTGTGTGAGACATGGAGGCTTGAGTGTGCAGTCAAATCTCTTGTTTCTACTCCCAAAAGACAATGAAATATTCCCTGTTTACAGACGTGGTTTAACCTCCATTAAAACATCCCATTGTTGTGGTTGACAGTCAAGTGGAGCTCTGTGACATGCTGTGGTCTGTATTGTCCTTGTCTCTGCCAGGGGATAAGAGCTTTGAGCTGCGGGTGGCAGAGGACAGGCATAAGGAGGAGGTGTGTGTTCTGAAGAAGAGGGTCCAGTGGTACGCTGAGAACCAGGAGCTGCTAGACAGAGACTCTGCCAGACTGAGGGCTGCCACCGCAGAGACACACAAACTCACAGACCAGGTAGGACCAACTCACAGACCAGGTAGGACCAACTCACAGACCAGGTAGGACCAACTCACACAGCAGGTAGGACCAACTCACAGAGCAGGTAGGACCAACTCACAGAGCAGGTAGGACCAACTCACAGAGCAGGTAGGACCAACTCACAGACCAGGTAGGACCAACTCACACAGCAGGTAGGACCAACTCACAGACCAGGTAGGACCAACTCACAGAGCAGGTTAGACTTACTTGACCTTATTTGAGAGTGTGTATTGTATTACTGTCATTTCCTGTAGTTCAGTATTTTGAATGAAAAGTTTGTTCCTCCAATCAGGTGGAAAAGCTGAAGATGGAGGTGGGGAAGAGAGCCAATCAGAGTAAGTCTAAAGGGAGAGCTGGAGACGCTAAGAGGATACAGGACCTAGAACGACAGGTGAGTCAGTTGAGAAATATTTCCACTGTGTGTGCGTGCGTGCACCTATCCCTGATTAACGGCATACCTCTCCTATCTCATGACTAATATTTATCCTCCCCCTCTCTCCCAGGTGAAGGAGATGGAGAAGATTCTCAGACATAGGAACCCGAACTCCCTCACAGCGCTCATCTACGCTGCAGTCAACGCACCTGCAGTGGATGAGGATGGAGGGGCCAAGAGCTCCCCGCCCACTCAGACCAGGGCCCTATTGGAGCGGCGCATCCAGAGGCTGGAGGCGGAGCTAGAGAGCCGTGACGACGAGGCCAAACGCAGCCTCCGAGCCATGGAACAGCAGTACCAGCGGATTAAGGTCTGTTCATACTCTCAGCTGTGTGGCACTGTTATGTACTCATACAACCCTGTGTTCCCATTCCCTGTCACTAGGCCTCACAGTCCTGTACCAATTAACTCTCTACACATGCTTACGATGACTTACTCTGACATACAGTACCAGTCAAAAGTTTGGACACCTACTCATTCCAGGATTTTTCTTTATTTGTACTGTTTTCTACATTGTAGAATAATAGTAAAGACAACAAAACTATGAAATAACACATATGGAATCATGTAGTAAACAAAAAAGTGTTAAACAGATCAAAATATATTTTATATTTGAGATTCTTCAAATAGCCACCCTTTGCCTTGATGACAGCTTTGCACATTCTTGGCATTCTCTCAACCAGCTTCTTCATGAGGTAGTCACCTGGAATGCATTTCAGTTAACAGGTGTGCCTTGTTAAAAGTACATTTGTGGAATTTCTTTCCTTCTTAATGCGTTTGAGCCAATCAGTTGTGTTGTGACAATGTAGGGATGGTATACAGAAGATAGCCCTATTTGGTAAAAGACCAAGTCCATATTATGGCAAGAACAGCTCAAATAAGCAAGGAGAAACGACTGTCCATCATTACTTTAAGACATGAAGGTCAGTCAATCCAGAAAATGTCAAGAACTTTGAAAGTTTCTTCAAGTGCAGTTTCAAAAACCATCAAGCGCTATGATGAAACTGGCTCTCATGAGGATCTCCACAGCAATGGAAGACCCATAGTTACCTCTGCTGCAGAGGATAAGTTCATTAGTTCCCAGCCTCAGAAATTGCAGCCCAGACACATGTCAACATCAACTGTTCAGAGGGGACTGTGTGAATCAGGCATTCATGGTGGAATTGCTGCAAAGAAACCACTACTAAAGGACACCAATAAGAAGAAGAGACCTACTTGGGCCAAGAAACACGAGCAATGGACATTAGACCGGTGGAAATGTGTTCTTTGGTCTGGAGTCCAAATTGGAGATTTTTGGTTCCAACTGCCGTGTCTTTGTGAGATGCGGTGTGGGTGAACGGATGATCTCTGCATGTGTATTTCCCACCGTAAAGCATGGAGGAGGAGGTGTGATGGTGTGGGGGTGCTTTGCTGGTGACACTGTCTCTGATTTATTTAGAGTTCAAGGCACACTTAACCAGCATGGCTTTCACAGCATTTTACAGTGATACGCCATCCCGTCTGGTTTGGGCTTAGTGGGATTATCATTTATTTTTCAACAGGACAATGGCCCAACACACCTCCAGGCTGTGTAAGGGCTATTTTACCAAGAAGGAGAGTGATGGAGTGCTGCATCAGATGACCTGGCCGCCACAATCCCCTGACCTCAACCCAATTTGAGATGGTTTGGGATGAGTTGGACCACAGAGTGAAGGAAAAGCAGCCTACAAGTGCTCAGCATATGTGGGAACTCCTTCAAGACTGTTGGAAAAGCATTCCAGGTGAAGCTGGTTGAGAGAATGCCAAGAGTGTGCAAAGCTGTCATCAAGGCAAAGGGTGGCCATTTGAAGAATCTCAAATCTCAAATATATTTTGATTTCTTTAACACTTTTTTTTTTTTCTGTTTACTACATGATTCCATATGTGTTATTTCAAAGTTTTGATGTCTTCACTATTATTCTACATTGTAAAAATTTGTAAAAATAAATAAAAACCCTTCAATGTGTAGTTGTGTCCAAACTTTTGACTGGTAGTGTACATGGCCTTGCTGTAAACACAACAGCTTCCACACATTGCCACAACGGTCTCATACACGTAACGGTGTCCACACACACACAAAATGGCCTCACACACCACTCAAATTGCCTCTTAGAACTACTTGAAGATGTTCATCCTCAACACAAAACACTCACTGAATGTCCTCTCTCACAAAAAGGAAAGATGAGAACATGGTGATGACTCATTACTGTTCCCCCAATTCTCTTCGCATGTCTTTTTAGAGAGGGGTTAGAGAGGGCAAGTTCCAACCGCCTTGTACAACACAACACTTGAATTGAAAGTTCTGTTAAAAGCTCACGATGGAGACCTTGATGATGTCCATGATTCACTCCCTCCTCCTCTGTATGATATGTGTTATCCTTTCCAAATGTATGATGTCATTAGTCTTAATGTGATGGTTCATTAGACCAACACTGCACCGGAAAAAGCTTTTTTCAGAAAATGTGTTGTGAGATGAATAAATTGTATGAATGGAAATAAATCCCTTAAATATAGAAGTAGACTCACTTACATTGTGTGTGTGTGTGTGTGTGTGTGTGTGTGTGTGTGTGTGTGTGTAGCTCCAGTATGAGCAGCAGATCAGTAGTCTGGAGCAGCGGTTATCCCAGAAACACCAGGACCAGACCGGGTCTCCTGGGGTCTGGCAGGCCCAGGTCTGCTCCCTGCAGCAGGAACTGGAGCACCTGAAGGAGAACCATCAGAGTAGAGAGAAAACTCTACAGGCTGAGGTCCACTCCCTACAGGAGCAGCTCACACAACAGGCACAGGTAGGCCTACCTGTCTTGCCTACCTGCCTTCTTGTTAGCCCACCTAAGAGCACCACTATGGAAATAAGCCTTAATAATTCATCCTGGATAATTGTTTTAAATGTATGTCATGTTACCTGGAGCAGGTGTATGTGTATTTTAATCAAATAAATTGATCAGTCTACCAACGAGCCAGAGAGAGCCCCCCAGCGCAGCCCGTCCCGCCACCAGCGCCAAACAGAGACGGCCCTGGGGGTCCGGATAGAGAGACTCAACCAGGAGCTGTCAGCCAAGACCCGCAGCGTCCAGGAGCTGAGCCGCACCGTGGAGAGACTCCAGAGGGAGAGGAAGACCATGCTGTGTGGCCCTGGCCCCAGATCAGAGGGCCGTGTTGGGCCTGGCGAGGCCAGGCGGCAGGCAACCGGATCCAAAGGACCCATGGTGGTGGTGGCTACCCCAGGGGAGAGGGGAGGCACGGTGGGAGGAGGGGGAGAGACCGCAACCTTCCCTCCCACTCAGGATGAGAAGGACTACCAGCCCACAGCGTTCTCTGGGAGCCATATCTCAGAGGTGCTGCAGGAGAGCGAGGGGTTAAGGCTGCGTCTAGAGCAGCTGGAGCTGCAGATGGACAAGGAGAGGGTGGTACTGCAGGCTGCAGCCACACAGGCCCAGGCCCAGCTACGCAGGTATGTAGACACACACTCATTTTGAATGCTTTATTTCAGTACAAAGGACTCCAATAGTTCAGTGGTTATGCAGGTGCCTGAACATTGTTCATTGATAGAACTTCTGTAAGGCTTTTTCACAATGGTGTGTACAAACACAGTTTCCTCCATACAGACATACTGCCCATAACAGCAGCCTGAGTTCATATTCCACCTCAGGGCTCAACATTAATACTCTTCCTCTTGTCCGGGGCAAGTATTTTAATTTTATTTTTTATGTCGGAAAATAAGAAAATAGATTTGAGTAAGTAAGAAATCACAATGTCAAACAATTACTCCGAACAGAATTGGATCAGAGAGGCCAACATTGGAATAATATTCTAATCTATTTTTCATGTACATAAATAAAAAAGCCAAAGTGTAGGTGATATGCATATTGGCTATAGCCTTGGCTAAACCAATGCTGACATGAGGGAGGTGCCATTTAAATGTAGCCAAACTTTAATGAGACATTTCATTACATAAATATAGGCAAAACGGCAGTCTTGTTTGACAAATATAATGAAGGATGATTAACATTAACGTCTAAAGGCTTGATTCTGTCGACATACTCAAGCCACAGTTCGTTCAGATCAAATGGTCACGAGCAGAGAGTGAAGGACAGTGTCTGTTGTGTACCACACATCACCCACCTTGAATCTGAGTGGAGGCGGTCAGCCTTTTGAAACTATTTAACCATAAACTTAATTGTTTAAAACCTGGATGTTTTATGTGATTTTATGAAGCATGTTTTACCTTGATTCAAAGTAGCCTAGCCTAGCCAAAGTACGACCATAGAAGTGTTGAGGGAATTATTTTATAAACACTTAATATGCCATTTCAAACCAGCATTTTGCTCGTGTTCCTTTATTTTTCATATCAATGTTTTTTTACTGTCCAGCAGCCAAAGGCATAATCCTAGTCACATGAAACCGCTCACGCATGCAGTGAACTTTTGAGAACTGTTTTCCCTCTAAATTACATTTTGGAATATTCCCGCTTAGTTTTCAGCCATGTGCGCATTGTTGAGCTTATAATATGAAGAAATAAAATGTTATCAACATTTTAAACTAAACGGTCTGATCTGTTTCATCAGCCTCATTGCTTTTTAAAATTGTATGTGCAGCGGTTGTATGAATTTTGGATCTATCTTCCCAGAGCTGTCCCAGAGTCTGTTTTGAATACCTTTTTTATCGTCCCAGGGACGATGGGACGCCCTTAATTTCGAGCACTGGCTGGAAATTATTTTTTGAAGACATAAAAATAATTTGGTTGTAATTGTGATGTTGCAAAATTCTATAGGCTACCAAGAGTGGCCAACTGTCCTCCAGGAGAGCCTTAAAGGGGCAGTGTTGTATTTTGAGACTGGCTAGAATATACAAAGAAGCCAATAGGCAGAGTGTAGCCTACATTTATGTCTGATTCTCTATGGTAAAAAAGATAGTAATGCATTTTATTTTGTGAAGTGGTTCCTTGCATCATACAATGAAGTAAAAATGGTGTTACAGATTTTTTTGTTGTTGTGGGGGACAAGTGACCTAAGCTTTTGGACAAGTAAAAAAAAAAAACAGACCTACTTGTCCAAAGGATAAGTGGCTAAAAAAGTTAATGTCAAGCCCTGCACCTGGTTAGCTGTTTTTCTATGGCAGCCCTGTTGCAAACTGCAGCCCACGCTAATGCACTTGTTCGAGACCACAAAAAATAAACTCCCAGAAATGGCTGTCTAATCCGAGGCTGGTGGTAATTTATAACTGAAGCCTAAAGAGATAATTGCAACACACTCAGGCACTCAGAGAAATGTCAACATGATTCTCAATCCCAAATAGACCCCTAATCACTACACCCTAGGCATGCGTTTGATACATGCATTTGATGCCGTCCCATTCATCCAGCCATTACATTGAGCATGTCCTCCGATTTTTTAAGTCACACCAGCCTCCACTGGTATGTAATGTAATATGTAACCGTGTGGTGGTTTTTACTACCTCCGAGGTCCAGGGGCCTCATTTATAAACGTTGCGTTAATTTCGCATTTAAATATCTGCGTAAGCCATTTCTGAAAAGAATGCATGCATATACAAATATTGAGATTCATAAACTTGGCATACGTCATACATACGCATGCTTCCCGTTATAAATCAGACCCATCCTAAAACTAAACACATTGTGAACGAGCATTATAACTCCACCTGGAAAACGCCAATCATTCACATATTATGGTGACAATAACACCCTTATTTTCCATATAATTTGGAACTGTTGGAATTAGCCCAAAGCGGTTTCTAAAAGAAATTGCAATGGCAAATGTGATAAAATGTTTTTGCATCTTGTTATTATACTTTCCAGTTTTTTAAAAGTTTTTTTATGAAATAGCTTGTCATTATATCCCTTATTTGCATAAAATACTACTTGCCTCCTTGCAATGCATTACTTCAACCACTAGAAATTGTGCGTACGCATGGTCTAAAGTTTGCGAGGAGGTAAGCAGTTTCTCACGTCAAGTTTAGTTTTTGTAAATGCCAACTTTTGTGTGAAAACGCATGTTTTGTGGTATATGTTGTACATACGTAATGTTGTAAATATGTCCCCTGGTGTGCTGACCACCAGAGGATTAGGGTTAGATGATATGTGATGGTGTATCATGTATCTACAGTGGGGAAAAAAATTATTTAGTCAGCCACCAATTGTGCAAGTTCTCCCACTTAAAAAGATGAGAGAGGCCTGTAATTTTCATCATAGGTACACGTCAACTATGACAGACAAATTGAGGAAAAAAATTCCAGAAGATCACATTGTAGGATTTTTAATGAATTTATTTGCAAATTATGGTGGAAAATAAGTATTTGGTCACCTACAAGCAAGATTTCTGACTCTCACAGACCTGTAACTTCTTCTTTAAGAGGCTCCTCTGTCCTCCACTCGTTACCTGTATTAATGGCACATGTTTGAACTTATCAGTATAAAAGACACCTGTCCACAACCTCAAACAGTCACACTCCAAACTCCACTATGGCCAAGACCAAGGAGCTGTCAAAGGACACCAGAAACAAAATTGTAGACCTGCACCAGGCTGGGAAGACTGAATCTGCAATAGGTAAGCAGCTTGGTTTGAAGAAATCAACTGTGGGAGCAATTATTAGGAAATGGAAGACATACAAGACCACTGATAATCTCCCTCGATCTGGGGCTCCACGCAAGATCTCACCCCGTGGGGTCAAAATGATCACAAGAACGGTGAGCAAAAATCCCAGAACCACACGGGGGGGACCTAGTGAATGACCTGCAGAGAGCTGGGACCAAAGTAACAAAGCCTACCATCAGTAACACACTACGCCGCCAGGGACTCAAATCCTGCAGTGCCAGACGTGTCCCCCTGCTTAAGCCAGTACATGTCCAGGCCCGTCTGAAGTTTGCTAGAGTGCATTTGGATGATCCAGAAGAGGATTGGGAGAATGTCATATGGTCAGATGAAACCAAAATAGAACTTTTTGGTAAAAACTCAACTCGTCGTGTTTGGAGGACAAAGAATGCTGAGTTGCATCCAAAGAACACCATACCTACTGTGAAACATGGGGGTGGAAACATCATGCTTTGGGGCTGTTTTTCTGCAAAGGGACCAGGACGACTGATCCGTGTAAAGGAAAGAATGAATGGGGCCATGTATCGTGAGATTTTGAGTGAAAACCTCCTTCCATCAGCAAGGGCATTGAAGATGAAACGTGGCTGGGTCTTTCAGCATGACAATGATCCCAAACACACCGCCCGGGCAACGAAGGAGTGGCTTCGTAAGAAGCATTTCAAGGTCCTGGAGTGGCCTAGCCAGTCTCCAGATCTCAACCCCATAGAAAATCTTTGGAGGGAGTTGAAAGTCTGTGTTGCCCAGCGACAGCCCCAAGACATCACTGCTCTAGAGGAGATCTGCATGGAGGAATGGGCCAAAATACCAGCAACAGTGTGTGAAAACCTTGTGAAGACTTACAGAAAATGTTTGACCTGTGTCATTGCCAACAAAGGGTATATAACAAAGTATTGAGAAACTTTTGTTATTGACCAAATACTTATTTTCCACCATAATTTGCAAATAAATTCATTAAAAATCCTACAATGTGATTTTCTGGATTTTCTTTTCTCATTTTGTCTGTCATAGTGCTGACTAAATACTTTTTTTCCCCACTGTACCTGTCCTACAGGGTCCAGAGCCCTATACTACGTACCTGGTTTGAGGAGTTAGCGAGTTAACTTTGGTGAACTCTGAATTCAACTCAGGATAACCTGTAGTATGAAAGTAGCTCACCTTTTAGCCAGGTACATTTCTTAGGCAACAAATCCTTCACAACTACCCTGCTCCAGGGCAGGCTAACTCATGGCTGACTCCATTTATCCTGAATGAAGTGTCTGAGCCACGAGTTGAGGACCAATGAATTCAGATTCTCTCCCTCTCGCAAAGATTACGTCATCATCCCTTCATTTGAGGAAGACGACTGATTTAATAAAAAATTGTATTAATGTTTTTTGTGTTTAAAATGCCTATCACATTACACATTTAGTAATAACAGAATGCATTTTAAACTTCATGCACAGTAAAACGTTGGTAATACAATTATTTGATCAATAGGAGTGGGGGAAAAAAGGTAAACACACCAAAGACGGCATTAACAATAAATAATAAAATAAAGACGGCCCTTCTAAAAGGGTCCTACTAATCACCCCAAAAGTACCCAAAACAACCCAAAAGTTCCTAAAACAACCACAAACCGGTACCCAAAAGTTGGGCATTAATTGGCCAGCCAAATGACCGCAGTGTCCGTAATAACTGTTGGAATAGCAAAAAATATATATACCTTTTTTTGTACGCAATTATTTAATTTTTTCTCCACTCCTGACTGCATGTGCTGCCATAGATTCTATTTCTGTGTGCCTCTGCTGCATCTTGCCTGCACCTTTTGTATATGTACTCGTTTGCTACAACACCTTCCTTGTTTCAGCAAGGCGCAACAAAGTTTCATCACGTGCAGAAATGGGCTCAACCACACGAATGCCCAGCCGGTAATATGGTAATTGTGCCAGCCCTACACTAAAGAACCCAACACAACCACAAACAGGTACTCAAAACAACCCCAAAATACCTAAAAGAACCACAAACTGTCTCCCCCCCCACCTCCCCCTGTCTCCCCCACCAGGTGCTGGTAAAGGTCAGGGGTGGTTGGGCAGGTACTGAACCACATCTGTCCCCACCCCAGAGAGGCAGGAAATCTCTCGCTCTCTCTCGCCATACTACTACCTGTCTAATAAACTGTCTGATTATGGCTGGAATGAAGGATGACTGATAGGCTGTGTGAAGGGTAATGATGGGAGGACTATCCTCCATGATGACCTACTGTATGGATGTTTCCCAAATGCCACACTATTCTCTATAAAGTGCACTACCCATAGGGATCTGGTCAAAAGTAGTGCACTATATAGGGAATAGGGTGGCATTTGGAACTCAGCCTATGTAGCAGAGGAGGACGTAGCTCCCAGCCAGTGATTCACATATTGATCTGATCCATAATAGGGTGATTGGGTTGATCACATGATCGATC
This sequence comes from Coregonus lavaretus, assembly GCF_964263955.1. Classification (NCBI taxonomy): domain Eukaryota; kingdom Metazoa; phylum Chordata; class Actinopteri; order Salmoniformes; family Salmonidae; genus Coregonus; species Coregonus lavaretus. The sequence continues at coordinate 56,918,576 of NC_139990.1, read as the reverse complement.
GGCAGTCACTAACCTTGTTACTGTCTGAAGGTGACACATACATGGATTTCCATTATTTCATACAGAGAGGTGAGACTAACTTGCGTCCCAAATTGCAACCTATTCCCTGTGTAGTACACTACTTTTGACCAGAGTTCTGGTCAAAAGCAATGGACAATAAAGGGAATAGGGTGCCATTTGGAACACAGACAGCGTCCCTGGCCATCTGGTGTTGGCAGCACCTTGTCCCAACATCTGAATGCATCAACAGACTGGGCACACGGATCTACATACTAATCACAGGTAATCTCATTGAAGGAGGAGAGGTGACTCTGCCAAAACATGTAGTAGGGTGTCAAACCCACTCTGCCCAGAGCTTTTGTGATGAAATTTCACTTCCTTATGTTATAAAATACATTTTACTAAGACAAATAAGATTATTCATGTTCTGAATCGTTCAGTGGTGTTTTTCTTTAACATACGCTACCAGTCAAAAGTTTGGACACACCTACTCATTGAAGGGTTTTTCTTTATTTTTACAATTTTTTACAATGTAGAATAATAGTGAAGACTTCAAAACTATGAAATAACACATGGAATCATGTAGTAAACAGAAAAAAGTGTTAAACAAATCTAAATATATTTTATATTTGAGATTCTTCAAATGGCCACCCTTTGCCTTGATGACAGCTTTGCACACTCTTGCCATTCTCTCAACCAGCTTCACCTGGAATGCTTTTCCAACAGTCTTGAAGGAGTTCCCACATATGCTGAGCACTTGTTGGCTGCTTTTCCTTCACTCTGCGGTCCGACTCTTCCCAAACCATCTCAATTGTGTTGTGGTCAGGGGATTGTGGAGGCCAGGTCATCTGATGCAGCACTCCATCACTCTCTTTCTTGGTCAAATAGCCCTTACACAGCCTGGAGGTGTGTTGGGCCATTGTCCTGTTGAAAAACAAATGATAAGCCCAAACCAGACGGGATGGCGTATCACTGTAGAATGCTGTGAAAGCCATGCTGGTTAAGTGTGCCTTGAACTCTAAATAAATCACAGACAATGTCACCAGCAAAGCACCATCACACCTCCTCCTCCATGCTTTACGGTGGGAAATACACATGCGGAGATCATCCGTTCACCCACAACGCATATCACAAAGACACGGCGGTTGGAACCAAAAATCTCCAATTTGGACTCCAGACCAAAGGACACATTTCCACCGGTCTAATGTCCATTGCTCGTGTTTCTTGCCCCAAGCAGGTCTCTTCTTATTGGTGTCCTTTAGTAGTAGTTTCTTTGAACTACTAAACTGCATGTGCAATTACACGACTGATAGTTAGCGGCAGGCGGCTGAGCAATATCCACCGTTGTAATACGGATGAAGCCGTAAAAAATGTAAGCCTGTGCAGGAATGTAAATCTAGCTAGCGTTGTAGTATACCCCTCTGGAGCATTGACCACCAGAGGTTTAGGGTTAGAGGATGCTAGATGATATGTAAACGGTGCATCTACCATCCTGCAGGGTACAGGAGCATTCAGCAGACCAGGTGTCCTCTCTCAGGGCTGACCATCAGAGGGAGCTGGAGCGCCTGCTTACCAGCCACGCCCTCGCCCACTCCTCCTCTAAAGTGGCCGAACTGACCAATCAGGTGACCACGCAGGAGGTAAAGGCTCACAATGGACCAATCACATGTCAACTAATAGTTATTGGTGTTGTTCTTCCAGGTATAACGTATCAACAGGATAAACAGGTTTGTGTGTCTTTATGAACCTTCAGATCATGGTGCAGCACTTGCGTGACCAGGTGAAGGAACTGCAGGGGACAAAGGATGCTCTGGCTGTGTCCAAGCTGAGGGAGGACACCCTACAGAACCAGGTACTTATGATTCAGATAACATTTATCGTCCTCTCAACTTCATCAACACACTAGTGTTATCACAGTACTTGAAGTGTCATAGCAAGGAAACAACACAAGGTGAGTGTATTTCCTGGGGATAGCTCAACATTAATGGTTGTTTCATCTCTTTAACGCTCTCTTTAGCTGACAAAGCTGTTGGAGGAGCTGAAGCAGGCCAAGGAGTGCCACAGCCCAGAGCTCAGACACTTCACTAGCCTGGAGAGAAAGATCCACAGCATGGAGCTACGACACACTCAGAGGGAGAAAGAGCTCCAGCAGGTGAACACACACACACACACACACACACACACTATCCACACGCGCACACACACACACACACACAGAGGAAGAAAGAGCTGCTGCAGGTAAATACACACACCACCCACAGAAAGAACACTGAATAACACACACTGACCAAACACTGAACATTAACACATATGTCCATGGTGCCATCCTGCAGGTGATGGGTCAGACTCGGCTGGTGGTGGAGGCTGAGCAGCAGTCTGAGGTGGAGCGTTGGAGGAGGCTGGCTCAGGGGAAGACCCAGGAGCTGGAGGTGTTCCGTCTGGAACTGGACTCTATCCTGGACGTCCTGAGAGAACTACAGAGACAGGGAGTGGTCATCCCTGCTGTACCCTTCACCTAGAGGACCTGAACCATGGGACATAGGCTCTTTCTAATTAGTTACAAATCTGTCCTCACCTTGTCTGATCTGAAAGAATTGACCAGGTGAAAGCCAGCCTAATGATGAGCTTCCACTATTGTTTAAACCGGTTAAGTATTTTTTGTTCAGTGCAGATGAAGGGGAGGAGACGAGGAGAGGGTGGATTTGTAAGCAATTGAGAGCCAACTCACACACCCTTTAGGAGAACCCATCATTGTACTGAACAATCAGGTAATTTATTTTTGTAGATTTGTATTTTTATACTTGATCATTGGAATTTATTTTAAGTTATTCAATGCGTGTTAGAAAAATAAAGGACATTTTGTATAATTTTTTCCTGTGTGTTTGAATTTGTAACAAGTGTTCAGTAAAGCACAAAGTTGACTAACAAATGATTCAAATTCAGACATTTTGAAATTGGCCTATTGTTATCCCCAAGATGATTGTTGCTGTTGACTCCAATTGTCGGTTGTTGCTACTCATTAGTATATCATCAAAGCTCCTTTACACGTATTAGCATAACATCTGACAAGAAGAAAGTGGCTGGAGTTATTCATGGCAGCGAAGCGTTTTGTTCTGCAGGTGCACAGCAGGGCTTTTCGCTCTCTTGTAAACCCAACACAATAATGTTAGGTTTATTCTCCCCTGATCTAATCCTTAGAATTAGAGGATTGTAACTGAAACTCTGCATCAAACACTGCAGGGATTTTAAAGTTCTACTCTAGTCTCCTTTTCACCTCATTTACTTAGCAAAAGGCACATCTCAATAGGTGGTCCAGGTAACTCATGACATAGCACAAGTGGGGGGGCGGGCCTTTCCTCTTTTGTTCTCTATTGTTTCTCAAGCAAGTGGGGAGGCCGATGACATCACATCAGACCAACTCCCTGAATGCCCTACTCCTTGAAGTTTGCAGTTGTCTATAAAACACTCATGTATTTTAGTGTGTACTTTACTGTATTTATACTTGGGATATCACTTTTCAAAAGGGAAAGTTAAAAGTTAAATCCTGTAAAAATGAAAAGAAAACAATAGTGAAACAATTCACCACTTGTTTTTATCTTCAGAATTAGAGAACGTTCTGATTCATGGTTCCAAGGTACTTTGAAATGGTTATATAATTAACACAATCAGCTGGCGTTTTAAATAGTTTTATTTAGTCACAACCTTCTATAGACTTGACAGATGAGACATTGATATGACATGTAGGCAAAGCATTGACAGGAGCAACACGGTATATAAAAAGTTGGAAGTTTACATACACTTAGGTTGGAGTCATTAAAACTTGTTTTTCAACCACTCCACAAATGTCTTGTTAACAAACTATTGTTTTGGCAAGTCGGTTGGGACATCTGCTTTGTGCATGACACAAGTAATTTTTCCAACAATTGTTTACAGACAGATTATTTCACTTATAATTCACTGTATCACAATTCCAGTGGGTCAGAAGTTTACATACACTAAGTTGACTGTGCCTTTAAACAGCTTGGAAAATTCCAGAAAATAATGTCATGTCTTTAGAAGCTTCTGATAGGTCAATTGGAGGTGTACCTGTGGATGTATTTCAAGGCCTAACTTCAAACTCATTGCCTCTTTGCTTGACATCATGGGAAAATCAAAAGAAATCAGCCAAAACCTCAGAAAAAAAAATTGTAGACCTCAAAGTCTGGTTCATCCTTGGGAGCAATTTCCAAACGCCTGAAGGTACCACGTTCATCTGTACAAACAATAGTACGCAAGTATAAACACCATGGGACCACGCAGCCGTCATACCGCTCAGGAAGGAGACACGTTCTGTCTCCTAGAGATGAACGTACTTTGGTGCGAAAAGTGCAAATCAATCCCAGAACAACAGCAAAGGACGTTGTGAAGATGCTGGAGGAAACAGGTACAAAAGTATCTATATCCACAGTAAAACGAGTCCTATATCGACATAACCTGAAAGGCTGCTCAGCAAGGAAGAAGCCACTGCTCCAAAACCGCCATAAAAAAGCCAGACTACGGTTTGCAACTGCACATGGGGACAAAGATCGTACTATTTGGAGAAATGTCCTCTGGTCTGATGAAACAAAAATAGAACTGTTTGGCCATAATGACCATCGTTATGTTTGGAGGAAAAAGGGGGTGCCTTGCAAGCCGAAGAATACCATCCCAACCGTGAAGCACGGGGGTGGCAGCATCATGCTGTGGGGGTGCTTCGCTGCAGGAGGGACTGGTGCACTTCACAAAATAGATGGCATCATGAGGAAGGAAAAGTATGTGGACATATTGAAGCAACATCTCAAGACATCAGTTAGGAAGTTAAAGCTTGGTCGCAATTGGGTCTTCCAAATGGACAATGACCCCAAGCATACTTCCAAAGTTGTGGCAAAATGGCTTAAGGACAACAAAGTCAAGGTATTGGAGTGGCCATCACAAAGCCCTGACCTCAATCCTATAGAACATTTGTGGGCAGAACTGAAAAAACGTGTGCGAGCAAGGAGGTCTAGAAACCTCATTCAGTTACACCAGCTCTGTCAGGAGGAATAGGCCAAAATTCACCCAACTTCTTGTGGGAAGCTTGTGGAAGGCTACCCGAAACGTTTGGCCCAAGTTAAACAATTTAAAGGCAATGCTACCAAATACTAATTGAGTGTATGTAAACTTCTGACCCACTGGGAATGTGATGAAAGAAATAAAAGCTGAAATAAATAATTCTCTCTACTATTATTCTGACATTTCACATTCTTAAAATAAAGTGGTGATCCTAACTGACCTAAGACAGGGAATTTGTACAAGGATTAAATGTCAGGAATTGTGAAAAACTGAGTTTAAATGTATTTGGCTAAGGTGTATGTAAACTTCGGACTTCAACTGTATATAACAGTTTAGAGTGATGAACAGGTGTGCTACGATTAGTACTGAACAAGGACAACATTCAGACTGCTGTTGAATTGAAAACCCAATAGAAGAGTCTTGCCTTTCTGGTGTATTTTGGTTATTGCATCAAATTGTCCTTACCTCTTCTTGTCTCCATCCCCTTAATTGACTCCTGCAAGGCCTCCACCACTATACATTCTAATCAACTTGAAGTTGGACTTCCAGTTTAGCGTTAATGTGACGTCACAAGTTCTGGCTCTACGTAGGCAACTTTGTTGACATAAAGATTAGAAAAGTAGCTCATCTCACATATGTACATTTAAATGATTATATGTGGACTATTTTAGCCTGACCAAATCTGAACAGAATGAAAAGGGCAGGATGTACAGTTACAGTAAGAGGATCCATAATATTCCATAATGTCCTAACAGAGGTGCTGTGAGAAGCTGGAACCACAGCCTAATTTGGAGAGCTTGCACTGTACATGACCGGCACAACACAGTTAGAATGTTAGATTAGGACCTATTTGAACCTCCATAAATTTGGTTGACACAACTCTCTCTATATAAGGCTGGTGAGTCCTGTGATGTCCTCATAATTATCCATAATGTCCTAACGGAGGTGGTGTGAGAAATAAGCTGGACCATAGTCTATTGTGTGATGGGCAGGACTGTCCATCTTGTGAAGGGCGCTGCGTGGCCGATGACACTCCCCCTCTAGGATGATTGGTGGTTCCCCCAGTTAATCGTGTGATGGGCCCCATGGGAATGACACTCCCCCGCCAGGATGATTGGCGGCTCCCCAGGAAGTAGAGGGGACCTTAGTCCATCATGTGATGTGTGCTGTGGGGCCGATGACACTCCCCCTCCATGATGATTGGCGGCTCCCCCAGCAGCAGATCGTCCTCCCCCAGGGCGGAGCTGTGCTCGGAGTTCACAACGTTAGGGATGTTGAAGTGGGACAGGAACATTGCCTCTCTGTGGTCAGTCCGGTTCCCCCCCAGCATGGCAGCCCCTTGCAGGGCAAGGCTGACACCTACCCCTTCTCCTATCCTCACCACCACCCCCTCCTCCTCCTCTGGGCTGCCTGACCTGCCTCGCCCCAGCCCCGGGACCAGCCCTCCTCTGGGTGCTCCCACAGCTCCTGCCCCAGCTCTAGGCCTGGACCCCCCCTGGGCCTGGGCCTGTTCCTCATTGATGTAGCAGTGGAAGAGGGAGCAGCTGAGAGAGGAGTCCAGTAGGGGGCGATGGAGGCAGGGCCGGTTGACAGGGTCTGCAGGGGGGCAGAGGTCCTCCACACAGCTGGTCAGACGAACACGCTTGTTACGGGGCTCAGCTCCTCTGGACGGGGGACAGTTGAGGACCAGGAGTGTATCAGAAGAAAAATAGGTGTGACTACCTCACAATTAAAAGTGAAAAACATAAATTGCCTTAATCAGAATCAGGGAGAGGGAAGAAAGAGACATGGATGTTAGGTAAGAGGGTATCATGTGTTCTCTTTTGGGGCGTATGACTCTTCATTCATGCTCTCATTTTGGTGCAATAATCTTTGGATTGTATAATCAATGCATGTTTGGAAAGAGCTGTGTTGCACATCCGTGCGCTAAGTCTGTGTATATTGGCTCAACACCATATTTCTATCCTCTTAGCGGTGTGTCTTTGTTTTTTGTCTTTAGCTCAGCTCAGTATAGAGAGGGAGGGAGAGGGAGGGAGAGAGTAAGCTGAGTAAATGGATGTCATGGTGTTGGACTGGAGCAGTGGAGTGCTGTGATCAGCAGACCTGGGAGGTTAACAGGCTTGGCCCTGAGGTTTGTCTGTAAGGGATCCCAGAGCTGAGCCTGGCAGAGATCCACTCCAGAGGAACAGATACATACAGACTCACTGGCTCAGCTCTCTGACAGCTATTGAGAGAGCCATGGCACCCGCCACACACACAGTCACAGCGATGAGGGTGGTTCATAGAGTGAAAGAAATTGAGCTTAAAGAAAGAGTCAGCTTAGAGAGAGTTGAGAAAGGGAGACTGGCAGAGAGAGAGGGGATGGAGCTCCAAGAGAAAGAGAATTCAGACACTGTATGCAAACAGACTGCATCATCACATTGCCGTACGATAATTGCTATGCAATTGTTGCAGTCTATGCACCGCATCACCACAATCAGAATCACGCAACATGGACGTTTTAATCATTATCTTTCAGCCACATGCTGTGTGTAACAACAGGCTCACTTTATTATGAATCAAATCAGCAATAGCAATGGCATAGGTCTATATTACATAAAACATAATTGGTAACACTTTACTTGACACCCAGCATCATAACACGTTATGACACAGTGATAACCATGTCATAATATGTGATAACAGCTGACATAACTTGTCATAACCTGTTATAATATGGTCATAACACTGTCGTGACACATATATTTAGACCTGTTGTGACGTATATTGTGTTATTTTATGGCTGGTTATGACACCTACATAAGAGTGTACAAACCCACAAAACCTACCATGGTAGTTATTTTATGGCAGGTTATGACACCTACATAAGAGTGTCAAAGCCCACAAAACCTACCACACAAGGCAAAACATTCAATTTCACCATAGCCTACTTGTCAACAGTATGTTTATGTTATATACTTTATTTTTATTTTTTATTTTTTATTGACCATGTTAAATTATCATTGTAATTGCGCACACATTGATGTCAGACATGCACCCACCCCAATGTTCTGTTGATGATGACTGGGATGAATGCAGGAGCAGATTTCAGGAACATGACAAGACAGTCTTTTTGACTGATGACTGATGTAAGGGCACGTATGTGATATGTCTATCTGGCTTATATGATTATGATGGTCATAATGCTTCTTGGCAGTGTCATAAAGTGTATTTTCTTAGTCTAAGTAAAGTGACACAGGATGGTCATAATGCTTCATGACAGTGTCATAAAGTGTATTTAAAATATGATGAAAAAACATGACTGTAGAAAATTCATTACAACAAAAACAAAAGATTTAAGAGACATACTTTCAAATGAAAGGAAACTTCTTGGCAGGGAAAAAAACTAATTTGAATAAATGTAGGCTTTCACACTCTTATGTAGGTGTCATAACCAGCCATAAAATAACACCATGTATGTCACAACAGGTGTAAATATATGGGTCATGACAGTGGTATGACCATATTATGACAGGTTATGACAAGTTATGTCAGCTGTTATGACATATTATGACAGGGTTATGACCGTGTCATAACGTATTGTGACACTGGGTGTCAACTAAAGTGTTACCACATAATTGCATAAAATTATAAACATCATAAACTTTGATCTTGTACTTTAAATGTATTGACCTGTCAAAATGTCTTGTTGCTATCCCATAAACACACAAAAAAGCTACAGATTTGCACTGTCTTCTGTGGTTAATCTGCTTCCGTTTCTGAGATCGCACGGCAAAGCAACGCACAAGTTGGAAAATTCCAAAGTATGCAACACACTGCACACACCGACCGCAGCCTAGTCCGGCAGATGAGTCGCAGCGGTGCGGCTTGCCTCCCATTGAAATGAATGGACTTCCACCGGAACGCATACAGTTTACCGCAGTTTGTTTGCACGAGGCTAGAGAGAGAGATGAGGGGAGTGGGAGAGAGACAGGGCACAGAGGGAGGCAGAAGAGAGGGACCACCAAGGAAGAGATCTCTGACTGAAAAGGAGAGAGAAAGAAGGATTGAGGCAGAGTTTATAATAAGAAAAATGAGGGCGCTGGCAGAGAGAGAGAGAGAGAGAGAGAGAGAGAGAGAGAGAGAGAGAGAGAGACTACAACCATGGATGCTACAAGCATGGATAAAAGGGAAGAGGGCTGCTGATAATTAGAATACTTTACTAAGAGGTCATCAAACATCAGAGTGCACTGAGACTGGGAGCGAGAATTGTCTCACTTACAGAGAGGAAAACCAAGAGACACTCTAGCATAATGCTGAAGCTCTCCAAACAATGATCTGAACCAGGCGCTCTCTGTGGTGCTGAAGCAGAACTAACCACAGCCTGTGTAAGGCTCTGCCACTAACACGCCTGGTGCTGTCCATGGTGCTGAAAACAAAGTACCACAAAACTTGGGATATGAAACAGCCACACTGACAATGGTATTTACCTGGTGTGAAAAATTATTGCGCATGCTAAGAAACTGTCCGTGGTGCTGAACCACCACTAATAAGCATGGTGCTGTCCATGTTCCTGAAAAGCACCATGAAACTTGGAACATGGACCAGTCACACTGTCTATGCCATTTACCTACAGCGGAAAATAATTGTGTACATGTTAAGAGGCACTGGGGGTTGGTGGACTGCTAAGTAATTCACTTGATTGACGTGATGGCTGGTTGATAAGAGACTCACTCGGGATGTGGAGCTCCTGTCTTGGTGAGCAGCGTCAGGACAAAGAACATGAAGATGACAAAGACAGCCAGGCCCACCCAGAAGCCTATCACAATAGAGTCTGCAACATAACAAGATTTGATTGACAGGGCAAATACATGTTTTAGTTCCAATGTATTGTAGGCTATTACAGTGGGGAAAAAAAGTATTTAGTCAGCCACCAATTGTGCAAGTTCTCCCACTTAAAAAGATGAGAGAGGCACACGTCACGTCAACTATGACAGACAAATTGAGAAAAAAAAATCCAGAAAATCACATTGTAGGATTTTTAATGAATTTATTTGCAAATTATGGTGGAAAATAAGTATTTGGTCACCTACAAACAAGCAAGATTTCTGGCTCTCACAGACCTGTAACTTCTTCTTTAAGAGGCTCCTCTGTCCTCCACTCGTTACCTGTATTAATGGCACCTGTTTGAACTTGTTATCAGTATAAAAGACACCTGTCCACAACCTCAAACAGTCACACTCCAAACTCCACTATGGCCAAGACCAAAGAGCTGTCAAAGGACACCAGAAACAAAATTGTAGACCTGCACCAGGCTGGGAAGACTGAATCTGCAATAGGTAAGCAGCTTGGTTTGAAGAAATCAACTGTGGGAGCAATTATTAGGAAATGGAAGACATACAAGACCACTGATAATCTCCCTCGATCTGGGGCTCCACGCAAGATCTCACCCCGTGGGGTCAAAATGATCACAAGAATGGTGCGCAAAAATCCCAGAACCACACGGGGGGACCTAGTGAATGACCTGCAGAGAGCTGGGACCAAAGTAACAAAGCCTACCATCAGTAACACACTACGCCGCCAGGGACTCAAATCCTGCAGTGCCAGACGTGTCCCCCTGCTTAAGCCAGTACATGTCCAGGCCCGTCTGAAGTTCGCTAGAGTGCATTTGGATGATCCAGAAGAGGATTGGGAGAATGTCATATGGTCAGATGAAACCAAAATAGAACTTTTTGGTAAAAACTCAACTCGTCGTGTTTGGAGGACAAAGAATGCTGAGTTGCATCCAAAGAACACCATACCTACTGTGAAGCATGGGGGTGGAAACATCATGCTTTGGGGCTGTTTTTCTGCAAAGGGACCAGGACGACTGATCCGTGTAAAGGAAAGAATGAATGGGGCCATGTATCGTGAGATTGAGTGAAAACCTCCTTCCATCAGCAAGGGCATTGAAGATGAAACGTGGCTGGGTCTTTCAGCATGACAATGATCCCAAACACACCACCCGGGCAACGAAGGAGTGGCTTCGTAAGAAGCATTTCAAGGTCCTGGAGTGGCCTAGCCAGTCTCCAGATCTCAACACCATAGAAAATCTTTGGAGGGAGTTGAAAGTCTGTGTTTCCCAGCGACAGCCCCAAAACATCACTGCTCTAGAGGAGATCTGCATGGAGGAATGGGCCAAAATACCAGCAACAGTGTGTGAAAACCTTGTGAAGACTTACAGAAAACGTTTGACCTGTGTCATTGCCAACAAAGGGTATATAACAAAGTATTGAGAAACTTTTGTTATTGACCAAATATTTATTTTCCACCATAATTTGCTAATAAATTCATTAAAAATCCTACAATGTGATTTTCTGGAAAAAGTCTTGTCTTGTCTGTCATAGTTGACGTGTACCTATGATGAACATTACAGGCCTCTCTCATCTTTTTAAGTGGGAGAACTTGCACAATTGGTGGCTGACTAAATACTTTTTTTCCCCACTGTATACCTGTAGCATGACAAAAACAACAGTATTTTAAGCACAATGAGATGGAGAGTAGAGAGAGAGAGAGAAAGAGAGAGATAAAGATATGAAAATGTATTATGGTCTAAGTGTCTAGACTGAGGTGACATTGATTTGTGCATGTTATCCTAGAGGGAAAATAAATGTATTGATTGTGTGTGTGTGTGTGTCTAATGTTAAAAGGCTGACACATACAGGCCTAAACAAGGAACCCCCTTACTCAGACACTCTCAGCATTGATATGCTTATATTTCTCTGCAGGGTTTCCACTCTAAGGCTGTCCCTGACAACACAAAACGGACCCCCCACCCCTCCCTCCCTCTTTCATAAACCACACACACACACCCTCTACCTCTTTGTCATTATGTAGAATATCTAGCCACTATACTTAACTTTAACTTCTAGCCAGAAATATAAATGTGATGCAATGAGCCATGGCAATTCTCAGGTATAAATACATGCACACATGATTTGATCACAATTCATTTCTACAATAAAGTAATGCATTCATAACGCAAAGTAGATGGGTGAAATGGATGGAGGGGCAGCACAGTACTATAAACAGAGATCCCGTACTTACATCGGTGCGCTTTGAGTCCCTCGAACGAAACAGGCTCCTCATCGTCGTAATATTCATATGTCCACTTGTAGTCCGGGTCCGGAGCGTTTCCGCCTGATATATTTGATTGGTTAAACTTGGACATCTCCAAAAAGATCCAAGAGCGCAGGAGATTAAAAACAACCAAAACGGCTAACGTTAAATGCCACACCGCAATGTGCCAAACAATGTCGAGTAGTGGTCATAAGTAGATTCGCAAGCTTCAGTCATTGGACACGGGACAATGTTGGTGCGGTGCGTGCGCAGTGAGACAGGTTTATTCCCTCACATCAATAAAAAAAAGCTAGCGAAGTAGGCGAGGATTTCTGAAATTGACTCTCCGTTTAATAACAGCATAACATAGTTATTATATGAGGTATACTAAACTTCACCACACGCAGCTATGTGCTTCCGTCGTGTTCTTACACCGCACGCTCTCCCTCTCTGGATTCGGAACGAAGGTGTGCCTCTCCATTGACATCATCTTGGATTGCTTTCGGACTCGCGCGCTTGGCTAGGATGCGCAGAGCAATAATGAGTTGGAGGACGGTAAAATGGAGAGCGGTAAGTAGGATATGTAGCCTACAATTTTAGAAGAGAGGGGCTGCGATGTGGAGTGATCTTATCACTATCTATCAATGAAAATATTTATGCAAAGGCACTAGTGGCTTTAAACATGTTCTGGACCTGTGTTTTGGAATACTGTCAATAGTCCATCATGTTCAAAGGTCAAGTGTACTCTATTTTATTGTCACGAAGTCTTAGAGTGAAATTACAGCAGCAGAATCCAGGCTATTCTTCATCTATGGTTCAACAGTTAATTAATCAGTGGATATTTGAAAAGCAATGACTTTCAGAAGATACATTTCATTCATCACTCTTTGTTCATCATTGTCTTTCTTTCTCACAGCTGAAATGGAAATCAATGATCTTGTTTAAAATGATATTTAGGGATGAAATATTAACTGAACTGAACGGACGCACAAGGCACTATACAAGCAAGACACTATACAAGCAAGACACTATACAAGCAAGACACTATACAAGCAAGACACTATACAAGCAAGACACTATACAAGCAAGGGCTTTTGAAGATATTAATTTTGAGGTGAAAATGGGACAATCACTTTAAAATTGGTGTAGGCCTATCATTGTAGTGCATGTAAAAGATGTGGGTGAACTCACATTGCAGTTACAGTAAGATAGCAATTTTCACTTTGAATGCTGAACCATAATGGCCTTGGCCTGGTCATTATAGTACACATTCTTAACCCTGAGGCATCTTGTCCATGCCTCTAATTGATCATCTAGAGGGTCAAGACTAAAGAGAAATATCTATGTCTGAAATGATCAATAGCCTACCTATGCAACCTCTCAAAGATAATAAGGGAACATTAATCAAAGCAGGCACGTATATAAAACACTATATCTGGCTATACTGTAGGCGTGGAACCCTGTGTGATCTGCTGTGTGAATAGCAGGTCAGGTGTGCTATTCTATTGAGTCATCCTTCCAGACCTGAAGGTCAGTGTTTAGCTCTTATTAACCAGAGCTCAGGGACCACAACACACACACACACACACACACACACACACACACACAGTCTCTGCTACAGCTAATTGGACCGCAGGACAACTGTACCATATAATTGTACAGCGCACCTGGGATATGGATCTGGTAGGTACACCCTGAGCTGAATATTTAATTAGATTCACAAAAAAAGAATGAATTCAGCATTATCCTGTTATAGCTTGTGTTATATAACCAGTTATAGACTACTCTGTTAACCATGCTTGTTAAATATGACCTTCAGGAGAACACATGTGGATCATGGTTTTCAGTGCCGATGATTGGTTACTACAGTGCATTCTGACCTCTCCCTCTCATGATATGATTATGGGTTTTGTAGTACCTGATACAATCAGTGTTTGATTGCTGATCCACAGGCGTCATCAGCCCGGTCCACCTCTCACTGGACTTTTCAACTCCTATCCAGGAACGCCCTCAAGATGGTGAGTCGACAGAAATTGGCCAAATCATTGCCCGCCTGTGGATGGCTTCCAGCTTGGCGCAGATCTTTTCAACCATAACCAGCAGGATGCCTTTTCAGCAGCACTTGCTAGTTGCTATATCGCAGATCTTCTGTCCTTTCCTTTGATGCCCAGAGTGGAAAGCAGTCTCCATGTTGATTGGGCAGGGAAGCCATGCCAGCTGACTTCAACTGGGTAAACCCAGACACTCCATCCCTTCCCTCGCATCTCATCTGCCAGGATTTCATACTTTCCTTTCTTGCACTGGTATGCTTCCACGCACCTCTCTGAGGGCACTGTGAGTTCCACAGTCACCAGCTTTTTCTCCTTCTCCGACCATATGATGATATCTGGACAGAGAGTGCTGACAACCATGTCAGGGGGGAAGCTCAGCTGTCTGTCTAGGTCAGCACGCATCTACCACGATCTGGCATCTACCACATTCTGGCTTGTTCCAGGATGCTGTCTTGGGTCTGGCTGCTTCTGCTTCTCGTGGCCTGACTAAGTTGAAGTGGTGGCCTTTGTTGGTGGGAGTCCTCTTTTATCTCTGTTGATTCTCGAGGATCATGGCCAGTTCCCTCAAAACTTGGTCGTGCCTCCATTGAATTTGCCTAGGGAGAGGGCAACGGTGCAGTATGTTAAAATATTCTCCATGGTGCCAGGTTTGTTGCAGAGAGGGAAGTTTGGGTTTTCAGTGAGACCCCACCTGTGTAAGTTAGTAAGGGATGGGAGCACATCATAGATAGATCTTAACAGGAACATGATTCTGGTAGGCTCCATCCTCCACAGCTCACCCCAAGAGAGACTCCTCTCTGTTTCCCACCTTGTCCAGGCTCCCTGTGCTCTCAACCTCACTGCTTTGGCCCTACTCTGTTCCTCCATTTGCCTTACTTCCTGCTGCACCAGGTGCCTCCTTTCAGTGGTGTTGGCTTTGGCCTAGAATGAGGTTTGTGTTGTTTCAAGGCCCTGTCTTTATTGGCAGATGTTCCCCACTTTTCGCCAGCATCATATCACCCTGCATCCCACTGCTGGCTTGCTTCTGAAGCTAAGCAGGGTTGGTGCTGGCCGCTTCCTGGATGGAAGACCAAATTCTACTGGAAGTGGTGTTGGAGGGCCAGTAGGAGGCACTCTTTCCTCTTGTCTAAAATAATATCCCAATGCCCCAGGGCAGTGATTGGGGACATTGCCCTGTGTAGGGTGCCGTCTTTCGGATTGGACGTTAAACGGGTGTCCTGACTCTCTGTGGTCACTAAAGATCCCATGGCACTTATTGTAAGAGAATGGGTGTTAACCCCCGTGTCCTGGCAAAATTCCCAATCTGGCCCTCATACCGTCATGGCCACCTAATCATCCCCAGCTTCCAATTGGCTCATTCATCCCCCCTGTAACTATTCCCCAGGTCGTTGCTGTAAATGAGAATGTGTGCTCAGTCAACATACCTAGTAAAATAAGGGTACAAAAAAAAAAGACTACAAAAATGTCACCGTGCTTCAGCCTGGTTGACGGCTTTGGTGGCAGACCACTTTATAATAAATAATAATATAATATGCCATTTAGCAGACGCTTTTATCCAAAGCGACTTACAGTCATGCGTGCATACATTTTTTTGTGTATGGGTGGTCCCGGGGTTCGAACCCACTACATTGGCGTTACAAGCGGCGTGCTCTACCAGCTGAGCTACAGAGGACCACACTTTCTTTGTGTCCTGACCTCAATCATGGCACCTTGTATCTTCAGGTCTTTGGAGTCCCTGAGGGTCATCACTAGCCTGGCCTTTGCCACTTTGAATTATTCTACCAGTGATGAGATTGGTAGTTGTAGCTTTTCTATTCTACTGTACAGGCCCACACATGAGAAGCTGGGGGGCACGCCAAGCCATCTGCGTAGGTCTCGGTTCGCAATTCTCTAGTGCCTCTGTTGTTGATGGGGTGACCTCGTACAGGGTTAGCGGCCAGGTTATTTCGGGGGAGGACACTGTGCTGGTTCATCCAGGATTATAATTTCCTGGGGAGCCCTGTGTTGTGGATCTTCTTTCAGCTGGCTCTGTAGGCGCTTGATGTTTTGGCTGTCCTTTAGGGTCTCGTCATTTTCCAGGCACTTGACGGGGTTATTGACGATTGATGGAATTTCTTCTTTCTGGATCATCATGGTGAACCTGTCTTTCTGTCACCTTTCCTTATCACCAGGTTTATTAATCAAAATTAAAACATTTCATTTAGTAAAAATGTTCAAGCACTCAGCATAGTTAAACATAATTACTGTCAGTTAAAGTGAATAATTCTTTGCAACACAATACATTCAATAAAGTGTTGAAATTAGATTCATTTTGTTCCTCTGGGTTCCTTTGTTTCTCTGCTACAGAAAGAACAACAGGAAAACCTTCTTTAGCTTTAGACCCATCTTTTTAAGTGTTTCAGCAAAGCCTCTCTCCCTCTACCTCTGGTCACAACTGCACTAAGCCAGAGGGGGAGTCATGTTATCAAAGAACTTACTCAGTGGTAGGCGGCCTCAGGAGGAGTAAACCCCTCGTCTCCTCTCTCTGATAAAAGCAGTTTCTTTTGAAGATGAGGATGTGTACTGGGGCTAGGCTGCTGTTGTGTTGAACTCATACAGAGAGGGGATAGCAATTAGATGAAAAATTAAGCAGGATCAAGCTCCACATTACTGGGGAGTGGTGGTCGTGCACCTTAAAATTAATAATTCTGTGTGTAATAGTTCACATGAACTCATCCAAAGTGGATCAGACATCTCATTAACGGCACCAGCTCAATAAAACATGCATCTGTTCTAATGGATTCTCTCTAAAGATACTCTTGTCTTCTCCACTGTCAGCTGTACGTTGGAGTGGACGGATCTGGGGAGCACTACGCTGAATGTTAAGGGGCCAGTATTGATTGATTGATTGATTTACTCAATGACAAACTTCTCTCTAACTCAGAAAAACATTAGATATAATTCAACATTGAAGTACTGACCACACCATAAGCTATATTTACATATTATTTGCTACATTGCTTTACACATTGCAGCAGCAGAGAATTAGCCTACAAGGTTGTCGCCTGGAGCAGTGATGAAAACGAATGAAATGTAAATTAGTTCTAAGAAATATTAATTAGTCAAATTAAATAAAAAGGATGTGAAGCACATAAAACAACAAAAATATAGGATATATAGGATATTGATGATATGAATCAACTCATTTGTCTTTTCTATCACATACACTACAGTCATGGTCAAACGTTTTGAGAATGACACAAGTATTGGTCTTCACAAAGTTCACTGCTTCAGTGTTATGAGATATTTTTGTCAGATGTTACTATGGTATACTGAAGTATAATTACCATCATTCCATAAGTGTCAAAGGCTTTTATTGACAATTACATTAAGTTTATGCAAAGATTCAATATTTGCAGTGTTGACCCTTCTTTTTCAAGACCTCTGCAATCCGCCCTGGCATGCTGTCAATTAACTTCTGGGCCACATCCTGACTGATGGCAGCCCATTCTTGCATAATCAATGCTTGGAGTTTGTGGGTTTTTGTTTGTCCACCCGCTTCTTGAGGATCGACCACAAGTTCTCAATGGGATTAAGGTCTGGGGAGTTTCCTGGCCATGGACCCAACATTTCGATTTTTTGTTCCCCGAGCCACTTAGTTATCACTTTTGCCTTATGGCAAGGTGCTCCATCATGCTGGAAAAGGCATTGGTCGTCACCAAACTGTTCTTGGATGGTTGGGAGAAGTTGCTCTTGGAGGATGTGTTGATACCATTGTTTATTCATGGCTGTGTTCTTAGGCAAAATTGTGAGTGAGCCCACTCCCTTGGCTGAGAAGCAACCCCACACATGAATGGTCTCAGGATGCTTTACTGTTGGCATGACACAGGACTGATGGTAGCGCTCATCTTGTCTTCTCCGGACAAGGTGTTTTCCGGATGCCCCAAACAATCGGAAATGGGATTCATCAGAGAAAATGACTTTACCCCAGTCCTCAGCAGTCCAATCCCTGTACCTTTTGCAGAATATCAGTCTGTCCCTGATGTTTTTCCCGGAGAGAAGTGGCTTCTTTGCTGCCCTTCTTGACACCAGGCCATCCTCCAAAAGCCTTTGCCTCACTGTGCATGCAGATGCACTCGCACCTGCCTGCTGCCATTCCTGAGCAAGCTCTGCACTGGTGGTGCCCCGAACCCGCAGCTGAATCAACTTTAGGAGACGGTCCTGGCGCTTGCTGGACTTTCTTGGGCGCCCTGACGCCTTCTTCACAACAATTGAACCTCTCTCCTTGAAGTTCTTGATGATCCAATAAATGGTTGATTTAGGTGCAATCGTACTAGCAGCAATATCCTTGCCTGTGAAGCCCTTTTTGTGCAAAGCAATGATGACGGCACGTGTTTCCTTGCAGGTAACCATGGTTAACAGAGGAAGAACAATGATTTCAAGCACCACCCTCCTTTTAAAGCTTCCAGGCTGTAATTCTAACTCAATCAGCATGACAGAGTGATCTCCAGCCTTGTCCTCGTCAACACTCTCACCTGTGTTAACGAGAGAATCACTGACATGATGTCAGCTGGTCCTTTTGTGGCAGGGCTGAAATGCAGTGGAAATGTTTTTTGGGGGGATTAAGTTAATTTTCATGGCAAAGAGGGACTTTGCAATTAATTGCAATTTATCTGATCACTCTTCATGACATTCTGGAGTATATGCAAATTTCCATCAACAAAACTGAGGCAGCAGACTTTGTGAAAATTAGTATTTGTGTCATTCTCAAAACTTTTGACCACGACTGTACAGTGAATGGAGGCTTGTAATGCCCAAGCCAGATCAAGCTATGCAGCAGGTGTTGGAGATGGTGACAGTGAGTAATGTTAGTGGTGGTGGCAGACAGACGACAGATAGTGAGTGCCACTCCAGTCTCAAGCACCACTCTCAGTGTGTCAGGTACTAGTACTCTCCTCACCTCCTACACAACTCCCCTCAGCTTTCACAGTCAATCATAGAGCTGCTGCTGCTAGACTGGATAGGGGCTTTCTCGCCTGTCTGGAACAACATGCTATTTGCACTACATGTGTCATATCAGTCCAATCAAATTAACTGAAAAGCATCTGTAATGCCATGATAACAGATTTAGATATCAATGTGACCTCACCTCTCCATTATTTCACTTGAAAGTACCCTCACACTGCGAAGCCAGTAATGATGCTAACTAGTCAGTCCACTTATATTCCGACTCGTTTATCTAAAGAGAATTCCTAATGCGAAAGCTTTACACTCCCATTGTCAGACTCGCGCTCTCCACCCCCTTCTGAAGGTAGATACCATAAAGCTCATTGAGAATCAGAGCCACACACAGTGGTTTTTCATCTATGGTGACCTTTGATTTTCATCTGCCAAGACATGCAATTTCATCGTATTGCCTAGTGGGTGGGGAACCTATTCCTATAGGTAAGGGCTGGCCACCAACATGATGAGATTTACTAAGATAACTCTATGTGTGTGTGTGTGTGTGTGTAGAGGGTCCGGAGGGCAGATGGGGGGACAGAGACAGACAGAGACACAGTGAGTGAATGAGAGAGACCGCAGGGTGTATCTTTCCTTGGATAATTAAAGCTTTGCATATGTATCTTTCAGTGTAAGTCTTTAAAATCCTCTACTTCCTGGTGTGGTGAAATCATTCCCCTGCACATTTGAATTGCCTCTTCCCTAAGGTGAAGGATTTCATTAATGAATTTACTGTAGTACATTTCAGCCAGAAACAACTGAACACAATACAACCAGGTCTCCAAATCTTAACACAACAAAAACGTTTAGTGCATCTTTTAATTTGCTTCAGGACAGCTCATATGATTGACATGTTAAGTTATAATGTGCATGATGTACAAAGCTGGATATGCATTAAAATATATCTGGTTAGATCAAGATTAGATGAGCTACAAAACCAAGTGAAGCTCAATCTAAATAATCAGCTCCTGTATTTCTTTATAACCAGAACCCAAGACATTTCACTCATTGTTTCGCCTGTCAAAAATAAACTGGTACTTTCATCAAGTAGTCTTCATCCATAGAAGTGTAACTGTTATAGTATTGCACGTAGCATGGCCATGTGTGTTACGTTGACAGGTGTGATCTTGGTAATGTTCAGTGGTAAGAAATGCTGCAATTCATTTTGTGTGAAAAAGGAACACATTTACCATGACATGATGTACTTTCATGTTATTAAAAAGTAAATACCACGCAGGGTAAGGTTTATAAATGGTACCTTCCACCTTCCTACAGAGTACAAATTAGAGATAAAATTGTAAAAAGGTGAAGATCACATGGACATCCTTTCTATATACCAATGTCCAATATAAAAGACTTCCTCTAAACGACATCTCCTAGACTTCATGAAAACACAACTTGAATTTCATGGACATTTCGTTCCATTTTCACCCAGATTGACTCAGTAATGATGTCTGAAAGGATACATGTAAAGAGGCAGATGGACGGACTGCAGCTGGAATCGTCCAGATAAGAGCCTCTCTCATTAGGTTAATAGATGAGCTACATCTTACCAGAGTGAGCACTCATAGCTTAGACAAACTCTGCAGGATTGACATAGTTCTGTCTGGCAGTTTGATGTTCCACGAGGAAAAAACAGGATGATTGAGAGCTGCATTACTTAGCAGCACATCTAGTTGGTGTCTTACCAACCTCATGTATTTCACAAGAGTGAGAGAGAATAAAGGGTTCTCTGACGCATTTTAGAATCATTTAACTGCATCAAACGCCAAGCACTTAAATCAGATCACTGTGGGCTTTAGGTATTAATGAATTAATTAAATAAATACATTTAATACAAATATAATTTAATTAATTAATTAAATACATTTACATAGGTGTGTAATGTATTGCATAATGTATTCCCATTGGTATGTATCACCTACTGTGAGTACTACAACATCAACCTGTGAGAGAGAGAAAGAAAGAGATAAAAGAGAGAGACAGAGAAAGAGAGAGTAAATGTACTGATTCTGAAGACTGGTCTGCTTAACCATCAGTCTCTCTCAAACAGAACCACAGGCTGCAGAACAGACCATTGGCAACAGCAGCAGAACAGCCATAGCAACTAGCTGAATAATAATAACTCTCTGTAGGAGGATGTCTCATATGCCAACAGCAGGTTGGAAATTCTCATTACTTCTTAAACAAAAGGAAGATGTAATGATCAGAACTAATGAAACGCTCACAAAGTCCTGCTTTTTGGGAGGACCGACAGCAAAGATAACATCACAATGTAGCGGGTGTGTGTGGACTGGGAGATAGATTGAGATGTTGTTGAGATACAGTATGTAAGACATGGTAGTGACCTCTCATAAACAACCCCAGACCTCTCTCTCTGTGGTCAGAGCAGAGGAGTGTACAAGGACAGGACTGTTCAAAGAACTCTGGTACAGAGAGAGACAGACAGTGAGCTGAGGATGTTGACCAGAGGGTTCAGTGCTGCTGGGTAATTGGCCATTCATCCTTTGTGTGTGATTCACCAGCTCAGAGAGCCCAGCGGTCACGTCCTTAGCGACCAGAGAGAATGACTGTCCATCTGTGTTTCAAAGCACCAGAGAGAGAGACAGAGAGAGTGAGGCAGACACACACACAGAGAGCGAGAGACAGAGACAGAGAGAGAGACAGAGCTGCTTTCCTTCCAGCCTCAAAGAGCCTCTGTGGGTCTCTGGCATCGCTGCTAACCACAGGAGTCAGGTCCATCAGTTCAGTCTACAGTGCATAGAAAGACATTGTTCCAAAAAACACATTGGCCGGTGGCCTAACAACATCCATTTTCTCCTACACACTCTCTCACACCCTGTGTCTTCTCTCTCTCACACACACACGTTGCTCTCACACAATGTCCCATTGACATCTCAGGCTGTGAGGTTGAGATATGTCAGGTCTGAGTCTGACACTCCATAATCAGCCCTGGAACGCATGAATCTCCTCGTCACTGAAACAATACTGTCTCACCAACCTGAGAAAGAGAGGAGGGAGATTGAGAGAGGTGAGAGGGGGACTCAGACAAAGCCTAAAGGTGGGAAAAGTAATCCAAAGTTAACCAATGTTATACAAGTTAACTTCCTTGCACTGCATAACCTGAAATGGCTTGAATCTACTACATCAACATTAACATAAAAACATACTGCATGGGTTCTACATTTAGAAATGTAAATGCCTAACTGGAGTGTGTAGAGGGGTGTGGAGTGTCACTCACCCCACAGTCAGCTCGGTGAAGGCTGAGGGGCCACACACACACACAAAGACCTTTGAGCCCTCAGGCCTAACCAGGAAGTCAGTCAGCATGGAGGCCTCAACTCGCCCCTTCCTGCCTGTCCATCCATCACATGGCTCTGACAGAACATACTCCACCTGGAACCTGGAACCATAGAATAGAGCAGAATAGAGCCTATCGCATGGTTCTGACAGAACATACTCCACCTGAAACCTGGAACCATAGAATAGAGCAGAATAGAACCTATCGCATGGTTCTGACAGAACATACTACACCTGGAACCTGGAACCATAGAATAGAGCAGAATAGAACCTATCACACAGTTCTGACAGAACATACTCCACCTGAAACCATAGAATGTAAGAAACGAAAATGTATCTTCTGCCTTACCAATTGACAGACGGGTCATCAGAACATACTGTACACTCTGAGTAACCATAGAGATCAAGAGAGAGAACATTCTCTGCCTAGCGGCAAGACTAGATGTACAGTACATGCATGTGTTAATGCTGCTTCACAGGTAATGTAGTCAATATGGTAATGATGTGATCAAAGGTGATGTTGGGGAGTATTCACACACCATGAAGACATGCAATTATAGACATCTGGAGCAGGCAAGAACACACACACACACACGCTAATGATCAGATTCACCACAGAGGGTCAGTCTTACTGACATCTAACGCAGCCAGCCTCATAATGACCACCCTCAATACGAACACACAGTGCAACCGCACACACCTCTCATCTTTAGCAGCGAGGCTGTCAAGTTCAGAGTGCCACAGGATGTCTCTTTCTTGTCGGTTGAAGAACATCAGCTTGGTTTTCCTAGAACACACAAACATCTAATGCCGTCAGAACAACCTTGCCCTTTACAATGTACACAAATCCTTAGAAAGAGAACAATGACAGCCATGCAATAACACAGTAAATCAGAGTATAGCCTCCTTCAGTTTCTATTTAGTCACAAGTATAAATGAAATACTCTGAATAAAATATCTGAAAGAAAGAGATCATCCACAATATAGTAGTATATATTGACAGGATAGGCAGAATATTTTCCATACTGCTTATACCCATCCAATTATTTCATATCAAGTGCTTAGGGGGAAGGGGCTATACTAGGGGTTGTTTTTGGGTGGAGCCATGACAGCGTATTTCACCTGAGTGAGCTCAGGTCCTGGAGGGCCAATCGGATCACCCGAGCCATGGGCGTGAACCCCGTGCCAGCTGCTAACAGGTAGAGGTGAGTGACCTCACGCAGGAGGCGGAAACTGAACGCACCATCCGGGCTGCTGACAGACAGGTGGTCACCTAGGCAACCAGGGAAGAGGAGAGAAGGAAACCATTAAGCTGAGAAACCACACAAACACAAGAATAAGCAAAAACAGATGGCAATAAAAAATGAGTACAAATCAGGATAGCTTGAATAATGAATACAGAACACAGTGTCTGTTCATTTCCTACCATCAGCTATCAATTTCCTCTTACATTATGTTTCTGTTTGTACTGTCCAGCTACTTTTTGTTATTAGGTGTTATCTAGATGTAATGTATATCAGTGAAAGGCACATGGTACCGTTATAATGGAGACGGTTTTTCTTCTTTAAATGACTGACTGGGAACTAAACATCTTCCATCTGTCCCAATGTTGCAGCTGGGCCTGCATCACCCGGCAACCAGACACACACGTGCGCAAGTTCACGTGCACACAAGCACAACACTAGGAAATATTCAGGTAATGGGGGCCAGATGAGGACAATCACAATAAACTATGCCCTGTCAGTGAGCGTAGTTTACACAGAAAGATAGAGACAGAAGCGTCTATATTTCCTGTCCACTTCTGTGCAGATGGACTGGTAGGACAATGACTTTTCCAGGAAGGAGAAGGTCATGGATTTAGATATGTATTGATTCCACTGTTAAGAGGACAAGACACAAGACAAAGGCCAGGAAATCCGATTCATTGGGGGTGGAAAGGAAAGGAAAGATGGGTTATATTCTGGCGCCCTGACTATGTATAAGGCTGGACTCTGAGAAGTGGTCAGGAGGATAGATGAGATAAAATGACCTGTTTATGAGTCTTTAAATAGAAACTTATTACACCATCAATCCTGTTTGGGAGCTGAGCAATCTCCCCCCTGTAATTGATTTATCTGAATAGTGCCTGCTTCTGCTGATGTATGAATAAGAGAGAGAGAGAGAGAGAGAGAGAGAGAGAGAGAGAGAGAGAGAGAGAGAGAGAGAGAGAGAGAGAGAGAGAGAGAGAGAGAGAGAGAGAGATAGATAGAGAGAGATAGAGAGAGATAGAGAGAGATAGAGAGAGATAGAGATAGAGATAGAGATAGATGAGGAGAAAAGATAGGGTCTAACTAGGGCTGTGACGATTATAGAATTTTGGTAACGATTAATTGTCATGCAAATGGAAACAGTTATTATCATAATTGTCATTTTTGATGGAAAATGTTTTCAGCTTGTAATGCATACCTAATAAATACAACACAGCATTGGTGACACCCCTATCTCAAAAACAAATGGTTTGTTTACCACTTGGAACTTTTGGAAATGAAGCTTCTCCTCCCGACTGTGCCGTTCTGCTCGTAAAATGACAACCAAATGTACCCACTTCATGTAAAACTTAAAAAATGCTATTATCTACTTGAATATCAAAGTACATAATTGTCCATAATTGTTTGTTACACGATTATACGATAATTGTGCCATCCCTAACTACTTGTAACATTTGACATTTAATACTCAAAATACATAATGAGAATAGAAGTGCAAAGTGCACCTATTAATCATAACAATATCCCTAATCACAATGGTAAGAGTATAGTCCTTGCACCTTTGAATGTTAATGTCATAATCATGTTATTACTAACGGTCATCTAAATGCAGTACCCTATCATAATTAAAATAAATGCTTGTTAGAGGTTTTTTTATTTATCGACGCACAGAAGTCAACAACTTCGGTCAGGCACCTAGTCTACTTGTGTATGCAGCAGGCAAACATGTAGATGAGTTTATGGTAAACAAAAAGGTCATCTAATCAATCCTGGTTGGAAGAAAAATAGCCTTACCTCCGGTTTCTGACGTGCTATTTTTATTTTATTGCTCACTTATCTAAGACATTAGTATTCCACAGCGCGGCTAAACCACCTGCAGATTGACGTATGCTGCTGTACACCTCACACACAAGCCAATTGACTGTGTACAGCCTACGCCTACACATGGCTAGGATGAAGTAGTAGCCCATTATAAAACAAATACACTTGACCTCTATATATTAATATTCCACTTCAGTGGCGGCTCCTGAAAAAATTCTCAGGAGGGGCAATTTTTCTGATGATTTAGGTGACCTACACACATTTAAAAAAAAGATATGTCCAGCAACAACATGAAGACAGGGGCAGCATATAAGTCAATACCAGAAGCATTTATTGACTGATCTCAAAAGTGTTGGCTTACCAGGGTTGGTGGAGCCCTCAGTTTCATCTTTGCCTCGCAAAGCTAACTCAAACACTCCGCAAAACTTCACACACTGGATTAGCCGGCTGAGGATGTGGCGGTTCTTGCTAATGTCGTAGTAAATATATTTGTTATAGTGAATATGGAATATGATATGTTGAGTAAAATGTTGTGCTAAGATCTATTTAGGTCAGGAGCTGGTTATAAGTTCTGTTCCTATCCAATAACAATGGACAAAAGGGTCCTATCTTGTCAGCCTTGTCAGCAGGTGGCCAAGGACAACACCCACGCCATAGGCCTCTCAGTTCTTCCAACTCACGAGTTCTTGCTCTGAGGACACACACACACACAAACACACACACACACACATCATCACTGTTAAACACACACACACACACACACATCATCACTGTTAAACACACACACACACACACACAAAAATCCCCTCTCTTAGGCTGAACATTTGAAGACAGAGAACCCGACTCAGAGCCAATGCAACAGTGACAGTAGCCTGGAGGTGACCTCGCCCAACTCATCAGGACCAATCAGAAGATCAGAACTACTAGATTGAACCTACTTCATTTATTGCATAAAATGTCTGCACACAATGTTTCGGGGCTCTCTTCAGATAATAATAATAATAATAATAATATGCCATTTAGCAGACGCTTTTATCCAAAGCGACTTACAGTCATGCGTGCATACATTTTTGTGTATGGGTGGTCCCGGGGATCGAACCCACTACCTTGGCGTTACAAGCACCATGCTCTACCAGCTGAGCTACAGAAAGTGGATACTCATGGATGCGCATTGCAATTGTAAAATGTCAACACAATTGGAGACACCACGTCATTTTTGGAGACATGTTATTGACAGTAAACTATTGTAGATGCGACTGCTAACTAAATAAAACATTTTAGCTGGCTAGCTAATCATCTTAGCTAAATGTGGGGCAAACAATTCAGTTATTTACCGTTAATTTGAGGGATTGGGGTGAAAGAAATCGAGTTACATAGTGATACTTTACGATATACTGTATTGACAATATCGCAATATTTTAGCGCTAGTTGGCTGTACCTGCACCAAAACACCATTATTGTTCCTTCATAGCTTGTTCTCAATCTTTTCACATTGGGAGCCAATTAGTTTTCAGCACTTTTATTTCCATGACTGATCAAAACTCGTTCTCATGGCTTTCTGATCCCTCTGCAACAGACATATGGTGCGCAATAAAATCACAGTATCGAATCGCAATACGTATAGAATCATGAGACTCGCAATGCTGATGCATATATCTTATCGTGAGGTTCCTGGCAATTCCCAGGCCAAGTTCATTTGCCACAACAAATCTCTTCGCTAGCAAACGCGATGTCTTCTCCAAAACGACAATGTGTCTCCAGCAATGTTTACTTTTTTGACGTTCTATGGCATCTCCACTTTCCAAGCATATATGACCACATGTAATATTTTGGTAAGTGATGCAAATAGTGAACTATGTAGGGCCAGGATGTAAAATATATGTAGCTGCAGCAATTTCTCTTATCTGATATAGTAAGTAATGGGGCTTAATTTATAGCTCCCTAAGAGTTTGACGAACGGGTCCGTGAACGCGATTCCAGATATATTTACCTCTGAATAAACTGCCTTTATTACACCATATCCACATCCAGTAAACTTGTGATTATCAACACTAACCTCATCGTTGTGGCGGCGGACAGCTAGCCTGTATCCCTCGTCATCCAGTTGAGTGAGTGGCAATGTCTTTTTTCGTTCGTACCAATTTTTGGAAAATCCTCGGGTGTAGGACTTTCCGCCTTTAGTAGAAACCTGTTGAATTATTAAATTTGGTCTGGGAGGTCCTAATTGTTTCGTTGCCAATTTATCTTAATTTGTTCGCCGACAAAAAGGAACTTCTTTCAAAGACACAATCGAGTTGGACTGAAGCCTAGCCATTTTGATAGTAGTAGTGAATTGATTGAGGCTGCTACCTGGTCTTTTCTTAGTTACGTTCATTCGTGGTTACGTTATGTATGACGAAAGCGCGTAAGTGCAAGCCCACAGACACCCATAGAGAATGTATTGAAAGCTTTGAAATGTGAAAAAAATAGATTTTACATGACAGGCTATGAGAGACTTCTGGGCGATTTTCAACCTGACTGAAATCGCCCAAAAAACGGGCGGGGCCATTTGAAGCACGACTTTAGCCTGATTTGACATTTAGTGGCTGTCAGATCAGACGTGAACACTGATAACTGCTGTTGCCGTGATATAATTTTTTATAAATTTATTTAAAAAAATTATATTTTTTTATTTATTTTATTTTTTTATAATTGATTAGAAAAAAAATCCCTTCCTTTTCCCGTTTGGCAGTGCGTCGCCCATATCGCCCTATTGAACAAGCCGTCCCTGTTCCACTTACATATGAACACACAGCACATGAACACAGACATACATTTACACACACAGAAACAAATGCACGCACACACCCACACACTAACAACCTTATATTTATTTATTTTGTATTATTATTACTATTATTATTATTATTATTATTATTATTATTATTATTATTATTATTATTATTATTATCATCTATCCGGATGCCGTGTCACTTTACCCTGCCTTCATGTATATATCCACCACAAGTTCCTTGATCTGGTACTGGTACTCCCTGTGTATAGCTCCATTCTTGTGTGTTTTATTTTATTCCTCATGTTAGTCACTATTATTTTATTAATTTTTTATTTTAAACTCTGCATCGTTGTGAAAGGTTCGTAAGCAAGCATTTCACTGTAAAGTCTACATCAGTTGTATTCGGCGCAAGTGATAAATAAAATGTGATTTGATCAACCCACTTAGCTGTAACCGGGAGGGTTACTGGTGGCCTCAGACTTACCGATGTTGAGGTTGTTTAGGTGTGGAGTCAACACTCCATCTGGGTAGACTTTGATCATGAGGAAGACGTCAGTGGCTGCGGTCCCCTGTGTAGAGTCCTGTGTAGCTGGTACCAGTGTTTCCTCGACCGGTGTGTAGGGCTTCACCACCTCACTGTCTACACATGTAGGATAGCATAAGCACTAGCAATGGACCACATGGGCTGCTATGGGATTAGCGCTAGCCCAGATGTAGCATTAGCATTAGCATGGATCTATAGGCTAGCCCTTACCTTGGATGAGGGCCTTGAGGTAGATGTGTTTCCCAACAGGCACGTGCATGAGCGTCCCTAGAGGGAGCTGTAACCGGAACACCCATGTGTCATGTGTGACCTCTGTCTTAGAAACTAACATACACTCCCTGTAGAAGATCGCTGCAGAGAGAGAGAGTGAATAACTGACATGTGATTTTGGTTAATATGGGAATGTAATAAAATCAATTCAGAAGATAAGACAGATGGATAAACATTTCTTTGGATGTGTCTGAAATGGCATCCTGGCTCTTTCTTTAGTCTTTTCTCGATTCCTCACTTCCTCTCTCCTTGCCTACTCAAAACGCATTTTGAGAAGAAGGTGAGGAGTGAGGCCGTGAGGAATCAAGGAAAGACGTATTGGAAAAGAGCCCCTATTCATACCTCGATCTTTCTTCCTGAAAAGAGAATCATGGAATTCCAGTGGTTCACCAAGCTCCTCCCACTTTCCTTTGGCCGCTTTACGCATGCTGACCTGAATCTTCCCCACAGCACAGGCTGTCAGGACTGTACCAGCATAGAGATAGAGAGAGAGAGAGAGAGATAGAGAGATAGAGAGATAGAGAGGGGGAGGAGAGAAGGAGAAAGATGGGAAGGGGGGAGGGAGGGAGTTGGAAAACGTTAAATAGTTTGTCAGCTTTAGCTTATGAAAAGACATCAGACCATGAATGTTCTACTTACCAGCAACGCTTCCCTCTACTTCTTGGGCTAGACCTGAAAAAGAGAGCCTCCTAGTGAGTTGTTTACCATAAATTAATATAATCAAATTAATCACAAGAAAAGTCCCCATTTTACAGAGAGATAGAGACAGAAAGAGAGGGAGAGAGAGACAGACAGAGGGGGATAGAGATAGAGCGATATAGAGAGTTTAATGGTGTCAAGTCCTCTGGCAGGCTGGAACACAGATGGAAAAATAAGCTCTGAGGGAACTCAACAATATAATTAAAGCTGATAATGGACTAGGGCTGTGATGGTCATGGAACTTTGGATGACAATAATTGGCCAACCAAAATGACCATGGTCACCGTAATAATGGTTAGAATACCAAAAAATTATAATAATGGGGAAAAAAAACGTTTTTTGTTTTCTCCTCCTCTCCTCTCTGCTCCGCTCCTGACTGCATGTGCTGATGTGTGCAGCTGCAGGGAAGGGTCATTGCCTAGGCAACCAAAGACTCATTTGCTACAACACTGTGCATGTTTCAGCAAGGAGCAACAAAGTTTCATCACGTTGTTAAGAGTCCATGTTACAGCAGAAACAGACTCAACCGCACAAATGCCCGGCCGTCCGTCTTCAGTCAGCTGTTCGTTCCACACAACAACAATATTTTAAAATATATATATATTGGTCACATACACATTTTTAGCAGATGTTATTGCGGGTGTAGCAAAATGATTGTGTTCCTAGCTCCAACAGTGCAGTAGTATCTAACATTTCACAACAATACACAAATCTAAAAGTAAAAAAATTGGAATTAAGAAATATCTAAATATTAGGACGAGCAATGTTGGAGTGGCATTGACTAGAATACTGTATATACATATGAGTGATGAGTAAAGCAGTATGTAAACATTATTAAAGTGACTAGTGTTCCATTATTAAAGTGGCCAGTGATTCCATGTCTATGTATATAGGGCAGCAGCCTCTAAGGTGCAGGGTAGAGTAACCGGGTGGTAGCCAGCTAGTGATGGCTATTTAACAGTCTGATGGCCTTGAGATAGAAGCTGTTTTTCAGTCTCTCGGTCCCAGCTTTGATGCACCTGAACAGGCCGTGGCTCGGGTGGTTGATGTCCTTGAACTTTTTGGCCTTCCTGTGACATTGGGTAATGTAGGTGTCCTGGAGGGCAGGCAGTGTGCCCCCGGGGATGCGTTGGTCGACCGCACCACCCTCTGGAAAGCCCTGTGGTTGTGGGCGGTGCAGTTGCCGTACCAGGCGGTGATACAGCCCAACAGGATGCTCTCAATTGTGCATCTGTAAAAGTTTGTGAGGGTCTTAGGGGCAAAACTGAGAGGGAGACCTGAAAACTGAGAGGGAGACCCCCCCCCCAAAGTCAATACTTGGTAGAGCCACCTTTTGCAGCAATTACAGCGGCAAGTCTCTTGGGGTATGTCTCTATAAGCTTGGCACATCCAGCCACCGGGATTTTTGCCCATTCCTCAAGGCAAAACTGCTTCAGCTCCTTCAAGTTGGATGGGTTCCGCTGGTGTACAACAATCTTTAAGTCATACTACAGATTCTCAATTGGATTGAGGTCTGGGCTTTGACTAGGCGATACAAAGACATTTAAATGTTTCCCCTTGAACCACGTGAGTGTTGCTTTAGCAGTATGCTTAGGGTCATTGTCCTGCTGGAAGGTGAAACTCCGTCCCAGTCTCAAATCTCTGGAAGACTGAAACAGGTTTCCCTCAAGAATTTCCCTCTTTTTAGCGCCATCCATCTTTCCTTCGATTCTGAAAAGTTTCCCAGTCCCTGCAGATGAAAAACATCCCCACAGCATGATGCTGCCACCACCATGCTTCACTGTGGGGATGGTGTTCTCGGGTGATGAGAGGTGTTGGGTTTGCGCCAGACATAGCGTTTTTCCTTGATGGCCAAAAAGCTCAATTTTAGTCTCATCTGACCAGAGTACCTTCTTCCATATGTTTGGGGAGTTTCCCACATGCCTTTTGGCGAACACCAAACGTGTTTGCATATTTTTTTCTTTAAGCAATGGCTTTTTTCTGGCCACGCTTCCGTAAAGCCCAGCTCTGTGGAGTGTACGGCTTGAAGTGGTCCTATGGACAGATATTCCAATCTCCGCTGTGGAGCTTTGCAGCTCCTTCAGGGTTATCTTTGTTGCCTCTCTGATTAATGCCCGCCTTGCCTAGTCTGTGAGTTTTGGTGGGCGGCCCTCTCTTGGCAGGTTTGTTGTGGTGCCATATTCTTTCCATTTTCTTTCCTTGGTCTTCATGGTGCCGCTTGCTTGGTGGTGCCCCTTGCTTAGTGATGTTGCAGACTCTGGGGCCTTTCATAACAGGTGTATATATACTGAGATCATGTGACACTTAGATTGCACACAGGTGGACTTCATTTAACTAATTATGTGACTTCTGAAGGTAATTGGTTGCACCAGATCTTATTTAGGGGCTTCATAGCAAAGGGGGTGAATACATATGTTTTTTTTAGAATTTTTTGAAACAAGTTATTTTTTTCATTCCACTTCACCAATTTGGACTATTTTGTGTATGTCCATTACATGAAATCCAAATAAAAATCAATTTAAATTACAGGTTGTAATGCAACAAAATAGGAAAAACGCCAAGGTGGATGAATACTTTTGCAAGGCACTGTATTTGACCATGCAGACAGCAGAGTGAATGGCAAGAAAGTGCTCGTGACTCATGTGGTCATGTGGTCGAGCAACTGCTCTCTCCTTGAGTGACAGGGGGCTTAGTATGAGAAGCGGCATGCATCAGGAGGAGAGGGAGAAAGACAAATCAAATAGAAAACAGCTCGCGCTTTGTACTTGCAGAGCAATCATTGTACAATTTGTCCATCTGGGCAATCATGGTTTTTCAACATGGTTTTTCGACATGGGGCGGCAGGTAGCTTAGTGGTTAAGAGCGTTGTGCCAGTAACCGAAAGGTCGCTGGTTCTAATCCCCGAGCCGACTAGGTGAAAAATCTGTCGATGTGCCCTTGAGCAAGGCACTTAACCCTAATTGCCCCTGTAAGTCACTCTGGATAAGAGCATCTGCTAAATGACTTAAATGTAAATGTAAATCTTGTAGTATGGTTCTAGATATGACATTAAGGCATTGAAGCCGACATCCTCTACCATTGAAAATGGCTGCACATCAACTGCAATCATTTCTGTAATCAGCGCTGTGATTTTCTCACTCCGTCTCTTATCGCACTTCTTTCGTGTGAAGACTGAAGAGTCTAATGTCTGTTGTTGGGGGCCTGCACTGCTGCTGCCAGAAACGGCTTGGGTGTCAAGGTGCCTCCCTTTCAGATGGTTAAGCACTGCACCTGTACTGCCACTGTAGCTAAATTTCACCTCGGAAAGTTTGCGTTTCATCACCTTCTCATTTAACTTCTCAAAGTATTGCCATACAGGACTTTGCTGCTGTCACTTCCCTGTCTCACTCTCTGCCATTTTTCCAACTGTTAACGACGAATGAAGTGCAGAGCGCTTTATATCCGTGGCAAATCATTCGAAAGATGCATATCTCCTCCTACTAACTTTACAGCATTGTTTTGTTAGGTATTTCTTTCATTTAAAATGTTCCCTTTATGATGATGATCGGGACCTGTTAGTGCTAAGTGTGATAACTGCACTGTGATTTAAATTTTATGGGAGGAAATAAGAAAGATATATAATAATAAACATCGTTTTTCAGTTAACGATCCCAATTTCATTTAAACGTTCACACCCCTAGTACAGGATGGTTAGAAAGAATGAGAGAATGAGAGAATGGCTGTAATAGATGGATAAAAGAAAGGAGATTGAAAGAGGCGGCTACGACAACTCATGTCAGAAAACAGTCACAATGTTGTATCAAAGGAAGCTGCGACTTACGTTGACACAGCACGTAGGACATTTTCCCCAGAAGAACTTCCACCCGTAGAACACCATCTTGCAGGTCAACTATGGTACAGCCAGAGCTGGGGAGCTGAGAGAGGATAAAAGAGAGGAGAGAAAATAAGGGAGACAGGGGAAAGAGAGGAGAGAAAAGAGGGGGGGAGAGAGGAGAGGTTAAAGAACAACTAGTGCCCGTTCTGGCTCACATTTCATTCAAACCTCATTTTAAAAATGCCCATTTAAAAATTGCAAAGTGGGGCTGTTTACCTTCCGTTTGGTGTAAACCACAATATTGACCGTGACATCAGTTTGAAACCAGTCATACCTAAAAAAACAATATACAGATACAGTATGTTCATTACCTGCTCATATCCATCTATCATACTTCACATCATCCAGTCTGTGTCACCATTCTCAATATCATAACAGTTCTTCTTGTTGTTTTGTGAGCGTACCTGGGCCGGGCGTCTTTGGGTTGGGGTGGTGGCGGGGCGGCTGAGGGTTGCAGTGATGAGGAGGGTGAGGGAGGGGTGAGGAAAGCAGGAGGGAGCATGGAGGTGGGGGGAGGAGGGGCTAGACCTGAGGAGAGGGAGACAAGATTAAGGACTCTGATTTCAGCCACACGTGATATAGAACACCCACACACAAATACAAGACAATACAGAACAATCACGTGTTTTGTTCACTATTCTTATTATTCGTTTGTACATTACCATTCAAATGAGTGATGCTGTCCTTTGTCACCGATTGACCTGTGGAGACAAATAAGAAAGTCTCAAAAAACATACTGCATGAAAGAGAAAATATGGTACATTAAAGTCCTGAGACAGAGGGATTGTGTGTTACTGTACCTTTGAGAGCAGTGCTGGCCTTCACAGCCATCCTCCCTACCAGACACTCCTTTAGCATGGACTCATAGTTTACCCACCTGTGGACCTGCTCATATGGCCACAGATACAGGGACAAGGGCAGACAGGGAGAATGTGAGCAAGAGAGCTTAGACAAGCACGGCATCATCACACACATCATGGCTTTAATGTTTTGAACTTGTGTGTTTTAACATGTGAACTTGCAAGGTTGTCCTTTAACTCAGGAAAGTCCAATGAGAGCTGACCTGGTCAAAAAGGTCTGTTCCGTCTATCCCAGCTGCCTTCATAAGTTCCTCTTCTCCTCCAGGGTGGAACTCCATGTAGGGGCTCACATTATAAACCATGCCTGAGACACACAGGAAATAATAGTATTTATTCACAAAATACTCACAAAATGCAACAAAAGAAAGAACAAAAACATATAAGCAATTCACAATACAAAATGTTTTAAAGATCTGTATATTAGGGCTAACTCGTGTAGGAAATGACCAGCATTGGAGGGATGGTGGCTCCCAAAAGTCATCACCCAATAACCCAACTGAAGTATAACATGTCCTGAAAGAGGTGTGACAAATTACTGAGTATACCAAACATTAGGAACACCTTCCTAATATTGAGTTGCAACATTTTACCCCCAGAACAGCCTCAATTTGTCAGGGCATGAACTCTACAATATGTCGAAAACGTTCCACAGGGATGCTGGCCCATGTTGACTCCAATGCTTCCCACAGTT
This sequence comes from Coregonus lavaretus, assembly GCF_964263955.1. Taxonomy (NCBI): domain Eukaryota; kingdom Metazoa; phylum Chordata; class Actinopteri; order Salmoniformes; family Salmonidae; genus Coregonus; species Coregonus lavaretus. The sequence goes on along the minus strand of NC_139990.1, from coordinate 56,883,319 downwards.
GTGTCAAGTTGGATGGATATCCTTTGGGTGGTGGACAATTCTTGATACACACAGAAACTGTTGAGCGTGAAAAATCCAGCAGCGTTGCAGTTCTTGGCACAAACCGGTGCGCCTGGCACCTACTACCATACCCCGTTCAAAGGCACTTAAATATTTTGTCTTGCCCATTCACCCTCTGAATGGCACACATACACAATCCATGTCTCAACTTTCTCAAGGTTTAAAAATCCTTCTTTAACCGGTCTCCTCCCCTTCATCTACACTGATTGAAGTAGATTTAACAAGTGACATCAATAAGGGATCATAGACTGACCAGGTGAAAGCTATGTCATGGAAAGAGCAGGTGTTCTTAATGTTTTGTATACTCAGTGTACAGTCAGTCTACAGGTATGTGGGCCCACTCACACCGACAAACATAACAGTGAATTCAGCCAATACATTTAAAGAAATGGTTATGAATGATTAAACTATGATTGAACTATGCTTGAACAATTATTGAACTATACACATTGTAATGTATGGTATTGAGGGGGAGTTGACCCAGCCTCCAACGCTTTCTATTGAAAGCCTTCTCACAACATAAAGACACATGCACTACTCAAACATATTATCCCAACAAACACCACATTATCCTCCCAACACAAGCACATGGCCACGCTGTAGCCAAGTGAGTCACTGACCCTGAAAACAGACAGTCCCAATGGAAACACTGTATGAGAGGAGGAGGTGTGTCTACCACAGGGAACCTTCATTTGTGTATACAATTGCCAATAACTGTCTTACAGCCTACTGATATTAAATTGGTTAGGTAATGCCTTCATAACATATCCCTATGGGAGTGCTGATGAGTGCGATCAACAAATATGTAGCTCAATTGGTAGAGCATGGCGCTTGTAACGCCAGGGTAGTGGGTTCGATCCCCGGGACCACCCATACGTAAAAATGTATGCACACATGACTGTAAGTCGCTTTGGATAAAAGCGTCTGCTAAATGGCATATTATATTATTATATTATTATGACGATAATGGCATCAGCATACGGTTGTGTAACTCCATATTTATTCTCTACAACCTAATGCTGCTGTCGGGTGTTGTTATTTGTTGTATTAAGGACTGATTGTCAAATAAGTCATAAAAAGGTTCCTGCTGTGTGCCATGCATCTGTGAGTGTATGAGTTTGTGTGAGAGAGAGGTATAGGGAGGGAAGAAAGAAAGAAAGAGAAGTACACAGAGGGAGGGAAGGAGTGAGTGAATCAGAAGAAGTGCACAGAGACCTAGTCACAGCAAATTCAATTACGCTTTATTGCTCAATGTCCTTAGACAAAGGAACCCACTCCATGACTACCAATGAGTGCATTTCATCTCAATGACGCACATGGGGAAATTAGAGGATGAAATGTGCTAGATTCCTCACGAAAGTGATTCCTCATGAAACCCAGACAATACAATACCATGATTTAGGGGATTTTCACTAAATGTAATCCATATAATAGTCCTTTGGAGGAAGGATTGTTGACATACATTTGACATTTGTATTTAAAAGTATAATTGAGAATTGATTTATCAAAGTTGGCATATTATGACATTATGGCCTAACTTAGGCCTCCTTTAAGACTCCATAGTGTTTCATCTGTAGGTGCTACAAAGCAAACATTGGTGTCATATGAAGCTATACTGCTTTCTCTGTAAAATGAGTAGTATTTCTATTTCAATAACTTTTTCTTTACATTAATTTATGAATATTGACAAATATATAAAAATGATATTGAAATTGCCAAATGTTTTAATATATGGTTGAAGATAATATACTCTACAGGCTTAGCAAAGTTCCAGAGTGGGATCTCTGCTACTTTAAGAGTTATGATCCAATTTGTATGCATTAACAACAGAGTGAATGTGAAAATGGATTCAAAATGGTCACCCTCTGCTGGTGATTTGCAGGATGTGTAACAATACAAGTAAAAGGAGAGCTTTGATTGGTTACATTGCTGAACTATGCAAATGTATGTGTTAAAAAAAGGGCAATAACTTTAAAACTGGCAGATATCCCAGCCTGGAACTTTGATTTGTCGGTAGAGTATATCATGTTCAACAATATATTGCATTTTTAAACATATTTTCTATATTCATGTTGTATGTTTCAATATTCATAAATTAATGTAAGAAATGTTTTTGTGAAATCAAAATACTACTCATATTACAGAGCAAGTGGTAAAGCTTCATATGAAACACATTTTTGCTTTGTATTATAGCATCTACAGGTTAAACATGATTGGGTCTTAAAGGAAGCCTGGGTAAGGAAAAATTTAACAAATTTGCCACCTTTGGTGAACTATTTCTCAGTTATGCTTTTAGATACAAATGTAAAACACAATCATTCCTCGAAAGGACTATTCTATGGATTACATTTTGTGAAAATCTCCAAAATCATGGTATTTCGTTTGTCTGGGTTTCGTGAGGAATCACTCAATTAGGCCTATGGAAGGTGGAAAGAAGAGAGAATTGTGTACAGATAGTATGCAGCTACTGTGTATGTGTGTGTGTGTGTGTGTAGTTTTCACATTTATTTTCCTGAACAATTTAAGTAATAGCCCAGTTTCGCCAACTCTAGCCCTGGAGAGGCATTGAGCCCTTGATTAGTTGAATCTGGTGTGTTAGTACTGAGCTTAAACAAAAACCTGCGAAACGCCAAGACCAGTATTGTGTGTGTGTGTGTGTGTGTGTGTGTGTGTGTGTGTGTATAAACAGTACAGGGCTAGCTTCTGTCACCTCGTATGCAGGTCCAGCAGTCGTCCTGTGTGTTGTGTTTCTGCAGCTCCTCCTCTGTGACATCTATGAGTCTCCCTCTCAGCCCTGTCAGATCCCGGCCACTCTTAGCCACACGGATCCAGTCCATCAGACTGTGGCCAGGCTTCAATGCTACCTGAAACAACATGGAAGAGCAGCCCTCACAGTCAGCACAGGTGGCATCATGATAACACAGCCTTACAGTACAGTAAAGAGTAATGTGTTGGCAAGAGACAGGTATTTTTCTTTATTCAAAGGGTGTGGCATGATGACAATCAATTTAGGGTTGACTTGGCAGACAGGGTCTTCTAACTCAATATAAAAATTGGGCCACAGAACATTCACATAGTAGGACCACAATAGTTTAACTCCCTGATGGGTCATCAACATCAACATTATGTAACAATGATATATAGGCATGACTCTCACACAACAATCATGTCGTCAGCTACCGGTACAGTACCTTGTTCCTGCCGGACTGACCGGCTGGAGCAACACGCTGCTGAGAGCTGGCTGCAGGGAACGACTGGGATGGGACGTTCAGCATCGCGACTCTTCGAAAGCAGGCCAAATTCCGGAGGAATCCTGTATAAGACGGGCCTTCGATTAACACGACAATAAAGGACCAACTCTTGGTTGTGAACCACTGTGAAATTATGTTTCCGTTGTGTCACAAGAAACACATTTCACTGAAGTGACACTAGTTGAGTAATTTAGCTAACTAGCTAGCTACCTGACTGGCTAGTACCCCGGAAGAGCAAATTCACAACAAAACGCACAAATATGTCCATAATATCAGACGTATGAAATAACCGGTGAGCTAGATATCGACCGAACCAAATTACACTTCCGATACATTGTTCGTAAGACAATATTTGACTATGTAAACAACACCTATTTGGAGTTGTCACTGTTAAAAACTACATTCCCACGGTAGCTGCAGATGGTGTCGCAATATGATGATGATTTTGTCAAACCACTTAAAGTAAAACTGTATCCGAAATACTTAGAGCGCCATCTAGTGTACATATAAATCTCAACAGTCGCCCTGATACAGTACAAAGCGCCCCCAAATTCAGAAGACGATGTAAATAAAGATAAAATAGGACTCATTTATGTTTTTATAGGGTATCTTTTTTGGCAATAGAAATGTGAGTATTTGGAAATGCTAAATGATAACTTAGAAAACGTAGCCTACCTGGTATGAAACCAGAGAAAAAAAAATTCACAATAGAAACATATTTCCCTCTTCCTCCATCTCCCTCCTCCTCGTCCTCCTCTGAATCTTCGTTGGAATGATTTGACATCCCAATATGATAATAATTGCCATAGGCCTACAGTTATTTTGTCACAATTCAGAAATGTGATTATCCCATGTATCACATGAGCCTTGTACGTACAAAGGCCTATTGCAAAACACAAGGTAAAAAGACGGTTTGTATTTATGACCAACCAGCGTAATGCAGGGATAGCTTTACGTCAATACGTAATCTGATTAGTCAAATCTCACTAAAAGGATTCCTAGGTGGGAATAGTTTCTTCTTGACACGTGATTTAAAAATAAAAGTGCAGTGGATTATAGGTTAGGTGTGTATCAGAAATTAAACTACATGGATAATAATCAATCTCAGATAAAAAATGGATTGTGGTAACCATGAGCAAGAGAGTTAATCTGGTAAACAGTCCTGTGTTATGATTCTCTTCACGGGGTGTGAGTTGCTCTCATCACATAACAGCCTGATACAATCATTCACAGTGCGTTGTACTCAAAGCACATGTACTCAATTTCACCCGTATTTTAAACTCATTATTTAATAATGTATATGATTTTTTGAGAACTGCTGAAACAGCTCCCTTTTCTGTTTCACAAACACACACACACACACACATTAGATGCGTGAGGGAGCTGCTGAATGGCCAGTTGGGCAGTAATGGAGGGAAGCTAGTGCTGAGGAGAGCAACACCTGTACACAGCAGGGGTTCAGGAAGGATGGACATGGGATGGTTAACAAGCAGACTCGGCCAGGCCAACCGAAACCAGTTTATCTCACATACACACATGCATGTATGTCCATACACACACACACACACACACACACACACACACACACACACACACACACACATACAGTACCAGTCAAAAGTTTGGACAAACCTACTCATTCAAGGGTTTTTCTTTATTTTTGTGTATTTTCTACATTGTAGAATAGTAGTGAAGGCATCAAAACTATTAAATAACACATATGGAATCATGGAGTAACCAAAAAATTGTTAAACAAATCAAAATAAATTTTATTTTTGAGATTCTTCAAAGTAATTACCCTTTGCCTTGATGACAGCTCTTGACATTCTCATAACCAGCTTCATGAGGAATGCTTTTCCAACAGTTCACACATATGCTGAGCACTTGTTGGCTGCTTTTCCTTCACTCTGCGGTCCAACTCATCCCAAACCATTTCAATTTGGTTGAGGTTGGGTGATTGTGGATGCTAGGTCATCTGATGCAGCACTCCATCACTCTCCTTCTTGGTCAAATAGCCCTTACACAGCCTGGAGGTGTGTTGGGTTATTGTCCTGTTGAAAAACAAATGATAGTCCCACTAAGCGCAAACCAGATGGGATGGCGTATCGCTGCAGAATGCTGTGGTAGCCATGCTGGTTAAGTGTGCATTGAATTCTAAATCAATCACAGACAGTGTCACCAGCAAAGCACCCCCACACCATCACACCTCCTCCTCCGTGCTTCACGGTGGGAACCACACATGCAGAGATAATCCGTTCATCTACTCTGTGTCTCACAAAGACACAGCGGTTGGAACCAAAAATCTCAAATTTGGACTCATCAGACCAAAGGACACATTTCCACCGGTCTAATGTCCATTGCTCGTGTTTCTTGGCCCAAGTAAGTCTCTTCTTATTATTGGTGTCCTTTAGTAGTGGTTTCTTTGTAGCAATTCGACTGTAGCTCAGTTGGTAGAGCATGGCGCTTGCAATGCCAGGGTTGTGGGATCATTTCCCACGGGGGGCCAGTATGAAAATGTATGCACTCACTAACTGTAAGTCGCTCTGGATAAGAGCGTCTGCTAAATGACTAAAATGTAAATTAAGGCCTGATTCACGCAGTCTCCTCTGAACAGTTGATGTTGAGATGTGTCTATTACTTGAACTCTGTGAAGCATTTATTTGGGCTGCAATCTGAGGTGCAGTTAACTCTAATGAATTTATCCTCTGCAGCAGAGGTAACTCTGGGTCTTACTTTCCTGTGGCAAATCTCCAATTTGGACTCCAGACCAAAGGACACATTTCCACCGGTCTAATATCCATTGCTTGTGTTTCTTGGCCCAAGCAGGTCTCTTCTTCTTATTGGTGTCCTTTAGTAGTGGTGTCTTTGCAGCAATTTGACCATGAAGGCCTGATTCACACAGTCCCCTCTGAACAATTGATGTTGAGATGTGTCTGTTACTTGAACTCTGTGAAGCATTTATTTGGGCTGCAATTTCTGAGGCTGGTAACTCTGCTGCAGAGGTAACTCTGGGTCTTCCATTCCTGTGGCAGTCCTCATGAGAGCCAGTTTCATCATAGGGCTTGGTGGTTTTTGCGACTGCACTTGATGAAACTTTACAAGTTCTTGAAATGTTCCGTATTGACTGACCTTCATGTCTTAAAGTAATGATGGACTGTCGTTTCTCTTTGCTTATTTGAGCTGTTCTTGCCATAATATGGACTTGGTCTTTTACCAAATAGGGCTATCTTCTGTATACCACCCCTACCTTGTCACAACATAACTGATTGGCTCAAACGCATTAAGAAGGAAAGAAATTCCACAAATTAACTTTTAACAAGGCACACCTGTTAATTGAAATACATTCCAGGTGACTACATCATGAAGCTGGTTGAGAGAATGCCAATAGTGTTCAAAGCTGTCATCAAGGCAAAGGGTGGCTATTTGAAGAATCTCAAATCTCAAATATATGTTGATTTGTTGAACACTTTTTTGGTTACTACATGATTCCATATGTGTTATTTCATAGTTTTAATGTCTTCACTATTAATCTACAATGTAGAAAATAGTAAAAATAAAGAAAAACCCTTGAATGAGTAGGTGTGTCCAAACTTTTTACTGGTACTGTACACATACACATACACATGCAAGCTTGCTGTGCCTTTTGTCAGGTTTTATATAGTTAATACACTTTAGTATATAGTTAATAGACTGTTAATTTTGGGTAAGACGTGTAGCAAATAGTTAATGCTGTGCTTACTTTTTGATTAGTGGAATGGTAGTTGGCTAATATTTTATTAAAAGTATGGCCATAGGAATCCATAAGGTGGCAGTGCAACCATGATCCTGAGCGCTTGGTACACTGTTCTGTAAGGTGTTCTGTAGGTGGCAGTAGACACTCACAATGACAGGACACCATGGTTGACTAGTTGCTATGAAATCCCTTTCCTTTTTGTCATGAACATCTTGTTCTGAACATGAACGTCCTGACAATATTCAGTCATGCTTAGCTAAAGTAAATGACTTGATTTGGTGTAGGTCTAAAGGAGCAGTTGAGTTCTGTTTTTAAGAATTTTCCCAGGTAAAAGCCTATAGCATAAGACATTGTTGCTTAAAGAGAATGTGGTTTAAGAGGGTTTCATCAGATACTGTAATCTCCGATTACATGTCCATGTTTGCACCATGAATACACTTTTTACCCAACCAGTGCAATATCTTTACCCATGATCCTCTCCTAAATTATATAATGGTCTTGGACCACAAATGCTCTTAATTGGACAACAAACCTCCCACTAGAGACGACAGACCGCGAGACACCTGAGAGTATAAGCGCAAAGTAGCAGTTATTGTAATAGGTATTTATTTGTCGGCTTCAATGTTCACAGTTCCATTCTTTCTCCTCTTCTCTCTCTCTCTCTCTCTCTCTCTCTCTCTCTCTCTCTCTCTCTCTCTCTCTCTCTCTCTCTCTCTCTCTCTCTACTCTCTCTCTCTCTCTCTCTTCTCTCTCTCTCTTCCTCTCTCTCTCTCTCTCTCTCTCTCTCTCTCTCTCTCTCTCTCTCTCTCTCTCTCTCTCTCTCTCTCTCTCTCTCTCTCTCTCTCTCTCTTTCTCTCTCTCTCTCTCTTTCTCTCTCTCTCTTTCCTCTCTCTCTCTCTCTCTCTCTCTCTCTTACAATTTCAAAACCATTAGCCAGATCATTACCAGCTAATCCCTGTTTGGTCTGATGAGTCACGCGTCCCCTTTTCTGCCGTGCCGGCCGGACAGACAGCTTAGGGTCTCTCTCTCCCCAACACGGCCCTCCGCGTGTCTGTCTGTCTTTCGGGCCCTTTGCTAAGAGGCCAAAGGGCCAGGGGTCCTCAGAGACACAGACAGGGAACCTTCAATTAACATTCAAAGTGTGAAAATACAAAATTATGTTTCTCTCTTCATTGGCTCATTCTCCTCTATTGAACAGACTAATGTATGTTATTGAGCAGCAAAGACATGCCATGCCATATGGTAGAATATATAGTAGCAGGCTGTTAGCAGAAGGCCTAGAGATGCAGCCATCAGATCATGTGGTGCCATCATCAGCAACGGGATCCAGCTAGCTATTGCCGAGACTAGGGTTTCCATGGCAACGCTGCCAAGTGACTGAGGTGGATTTCCAAGATTGTCGGCTGCTTTGCGCCAGTGTACAAATATGGATAAAAATACTGTCACTCATTGCTTCAATCTGGTGAAAAACAGATAACTTTTTTCCCCTTTGTGTTTTGACTGTGCGATGTCATTCTCAATCTAATGCTGTCATTAATATTTGCAAACTATCGTAAGCATTGACAGTGATGTGTGAAATGTGCATTTCAGTGTGAGGAAAGATGTGGCTGTGTGAGAAGACAGCACTGTTTCTTTAGATGGGTAACAGAGGATTGCAGTCATATAATTACATATAGAATCCTGGGATTTCTATCATTGCAGTTCACTGATTTTTATGAGCAATGTCTGCTCTCTGACGGTGGTGTTTTTGTGGCAGAGTGGAAGGGTGATAGCAGAATCTTCATTTGATTAACCTGTTCTTGTGGCGGGTGATTTGGACGGAGTCAGGTGCAGGAGGGTAAATCACAGAATAAATTATTTATTCGGTAAGACAGCGGTACGCAGCAATGCGTAAAATACTCCAGTGCGGTAATACGGCGCACTGTAGAAAACAAGGCACACGGGTGAATATCCTGGCGATACACAATACAATATAGCTCCACCGAGCTATAGTCACCTCCACAATAAACAATCACACACAAAGACATTGGGGGCAGAGGGAATACTTATACCGATACTGATGAGGGGATATGAACCAGGTGTGTGTAATAAACAAGACAAAACAAATGGAATGATGAGATGAGGAGCGGCAGTGGCTAGAAGGCCGGTGACGACGAACGCTGAAGCCTGCCCGAACAAGGAGAGGAGGTAGCTTCGGAGGAAGTTGTGACAGTACTACCTGTAAATCCAGGTAAATCTACCTAAAATGTATTTATATAGACAACTGGGTAGCACTTTTTTTATATAGTAAAGAAATTCACAAGTATTAACTAAGAAATACTTGTTAAAATGGTAATGACATTTTCCAACTGGAACAATCAGAAACAAATATCATATATGACCTAGAGGATATGCATAGCGAGAAATACTGAAAAATTTTGATTTCTCTTTTGATAGATCTCTCCGAGCCAGAAACCTGTCCGGATGTTTCATTGGCTCTCCTGTTCCCTCTGACCTGCCCAGTGACTGACTTGCTCTCTGATGGACCTCTGGCTGACTAGAACCTTTGAAGTGAATGTGTTCAGTCTGATTGGCCGATTGGCCGTGTCCAACATGGATTCATGGTTACACCAGGTCAGCTCTCCATAAATAATCTCACAGAGTCGCAACCTATGACCTTCCACTGCACAGCCAGTGGCTTTGACCACAACCCACTTAATCAGTTGCCATTCATTCATACATACATTTCTATTCATCCGATATGTGTGTTTTATGTGTGGATAAATCATGTCTTTGGTTATTTTTGTTGTTTGGCAGTATTAGAATGAATAGATGTCAATGGAAATTATGGTTCACTTTGTTAATAAACCATACTTGTCACATGTGAATGTTCATGTTTCTTTAAAAAAACATGAACATTCATATGTTCACGTTCCATTCACCAGTCAAACAGAATCCCAAGGCCAGGAAGGAATGCTTCTCACCATGGCTCCAGGGACCCAGTGATGTCACGGTGTCCTAATTGGCTTGACAATCCTCGTCCATCTTAGTAGGGAGAGTGAGAGAAAGAGAGAGAGGGGGGGGGGGGGGGGGGGGGGGGGGGGGGGGGGGATGAGAAAGAAAGAAAGAAAGAGAAGGAATGTCCCATGTCAGGATCCAGGGTGGACAGAACAGAAACAACTCCCTGAGAAAGACTTGGTTGTGGACTAAACCAATTGAGACCCCCATACCTCCTCCATTCCACATCTAATCTTTGGTTTCTACCAGTGGGAAAGCTAGGGCCTGTCAGTCAAAACACTGAGGGCGTGCCGCTGTTTCAAAACATGTGCTTAAAGGGTGTGAAGTTTAACTGCAGTGGGGCTGGAAACAGCTGTAAAAGTGTCCATAAGAGACAGACATGCATCTAGCACTCTCTCCCCTCTGGTACTGCAGAGAGCTGTACCCCCCTCACCCTGTGATGGTTATGAGTGATACAAACTAGTGCATCAAAAAGCAGTTAGGATGGTCTTCTGTTGTGTTCTGTCTACATGAATCATTGTATAACTGCATGAGATTGCTTTTGCCTAATAGACCAGATTGACAGGTAAAAAGGGTGAACGCACACACACGCATGCAAGCACACACACATTTACACACACACAGTCTGTAGCCTGTAGGATGTGTGTGATGAGTTGAATAAACTGTTTTGTTTTGTCCTAATCCCTATAACCCAGGCTTGTGTCTGCTGGCTCTGTGAAGATGAGAGATGTCACTCACTGCTGTAAGCTCCCTCTATCCTCTGACACCACATGATCCTATCTTTAATGTACCTTATTTCCTGTGTGTGTGTGTGTGTGGATGTGTGTGTGTGTGTGTGTATGTGCGCATGTGTGTGTGTGCGTATGTGTGTGTGTGCACTTGCGTGTGTGTGTGTCTATGTCTGTGTTCATATATAACGTGTCTTTTTGGCTGTACAATGTCTTTGGTGAGATTGAAATGAGTATTGAACACCAGTTATGCACATTGGTCATGTCTAACAGCCTGTTAAAGGTGCTAGGATATACTCAGCTATGCCTAATGGTGCAGTTAGCTTCTACAATAACTAACTAGGTGGAGGGACTGGATGATAAGGCACATACTGTGAAATACACACAAACGCATGTACGCACGTGCACACACACACACAAATGCATGCATGCACACAAATACACACACACAAAAAGCACAAAGGCACGCACACACATACACACTGTGAAACTACAGATTGTCTGACGAGTATTTTGGTCCGCTCATACAGGAGTAAAAAAGGTCTATTGCACTAATTTGGTGGCAATGAATCAGGCGGTGCTGCAGCACCCTCAGCACACCTACCTCCTACGGCTATGCCTTCATTAGCCTTACATGTGGCGTGGACAATTAGAGGCTATTAAAACATGATAAGAGAAAGTTTTATGTTCATGTTTCTTTCATTTGCAGCATAAAATCTTTTTTTTTTTTTTTTACCTTTTATTATATTATTTTACCTTAATTATCCTTTTGTTTCAAGGACTTAGTCTAAAATTACACCATCAATTATTTTATGTTGACAGTGTTCTCCTCATTAATGACTAACAACAAGTGATTAAAAAATGTATTTACATGAAATAGTGAACACTAATAATCAGCCCAGTAGGATAGCAGATAGGCTTAACCCATCTTAAATTCAACACTTTCGGCTAATTAAAGTAGTTTGGATCAGACCCAACTGTGTGAAGGGGATCGTGCCTGGGCTCTGATATCCCTAATAAAGACCATATGACCTAATAATTACCCTGCTAATGATTTCATCATCCATCCCCGCTCCACTCCCACCGCCACGCACCGCACATCAACCTCTAGTCTCCTTCAAAAACAGAGAGCGTTACCATGTACCAGGACGTGTACTCCGAGCCTGCGCTGACCTACTGGCAACTGTCTTCACTGACATTTTCAACATGTCCCTGACTGAGTCTGTAATACCAACATGTTTCAAGCAGACCACCATAGTCTCTGTGCCCAAGAACACTAAGATAACCTGCCTAAATGACTACCGACCCGTAGCACTCACGTCTGTAGCCATGAAGTGCTTTGAAAGGCTGGTCATGGCTCACATCAACACCATTATCCCAGAAACCCTAGACCCACTCCAATTTGCATACTGCCCCAACAGATCCACAGATCCAAAAGGCTTCTTAACAGCTTCTACCCCCAAGCCATAAGACTCCTGAACAGCTAATCATGGCTTCCCGGACTATTTGCATTGTCCTCCACCCCCCACCCCACCCCACCCCACCCCCTCTTTTACACTGCTGCTACTCTGTTTATTATCTATGCATAGTCACTTTAACTCTACCCACATGTACATATTACCTCAATTACCTCGACTAACTGGTGCCCCCGCACATTGACTCTGTTCCGGTACCCCCTGTACATAGCCTCCCTACTGTTATTTTATTTTACTGCTGCTCTTTCATTATTTTAAATTTTTTACTGATCTATTTTTTACTTAACATTTTTTTTCTTAAAACTGCACTGTTGGTTAAGGGCTTGTAAGTAAGCATTTCACTTGAAGGTCTACACCTGTTGTATTCGGCGCATGTGGCAAATACAATTTGATTTGATTTGTACTGTGTCATATCACCTCAGGTAAATTATGTCTCATTAAAATAACTCAGGGCGGGGGGTTGGACTAAGTGGACCACAACCAGTAAAAACAATTGTTTGACCTCAGTAGTTTTCAAATTGGATTCCTGTAGAAAAAATGAAACTTTGGTTTCAACTTTTGTTTGTTTATCTGGAAACCTTGTGATGCCTTTTTTTTCTGTTTTGACTTGAAGCTCTGTGCGGCCTGCTGTACTTGGCTAAGGCCTAGTTAATTAAGCTTTGTGAGTTAGTTGGGAGCCTAAAACAGCAGTTCCTGCTGTGATGGTTCACCACATTACTGTCACGCCCTGACCTGGAGAGACTGTTATTCTCTAGGTAGTTTGGTCAGGGTGTGAGACTCTATGTTAGAATTTCTATGTTTAGGATCTAGAATTGTATTTCTAGGTTTGACCGGGTGTGATTCCCAATCAGAGCCAGCTGTCGCTCGTTGTCTATGATTGGGGTTCATACTTAAGTAGCCTGTTTGCCTACCTTAGTTGTGGGATCTTGTTTATGTTCCGTGTTAGCTTGTATGTGTTTAGCCTGAGGACTTCACGTTACGTTGTTTCTTGTTTTGTTTATGTTTATTGAGTTAAATAAACATGTTCGCATACCACGCTGCACCTTGGTCTGACCCGTCTCTCAACGTTCGTGACAATTACAGAGCACCACGGACCTCTTCTGCTGTGATTAATTACTGAAATAATGATTCACTTAGTAGCCTCTGCTCCAACTCAGCACACATTATTCCACACTGGAGCTATTCCCCACATAGCGTTTGGTTATAAATTGGGGTCAAATGTAAAATAATTTGCATGTAAATGCATGAAATGTTTGCAGCTGGAAGTGCTTGCATGTGTTGTTCAACCAGCTCAGATGTTCTAGACTAGGTGAATAGTTTAGATCTTCTTTTACAATATTTTAAAAAGTGTTTGTGTGTGTGTGGCATCATAGTTTCTTCTCCCTCTCCTTGGCACAGTGAGTAACATGACCACTCAGGTATGTCTGATTCTCACCTTTGTGTTTAATCTTAGCAAACACGTCCTAAATAGATCTCTTCTATCCCTAAAGACACCCTCTCTTCTCACAACCCATCACCTCTCCTCTCTCTGAAAAGAAGACAGTTGTATTATGTCAGCCGGTAAGAAAGTTTCTGATAAGTACATGGCTTGTGTTTACCAACAAGTAAGGGTGGAATTTCACACCTGTCTCTAAAGTAAATATGCACACTCCTGCTCCCACACATCACATACTGTATCTCAGCGAGAGAGAGGGGACTGATAGAGAGGGGGAAGGAGAGAGAGGGGGAAGCAGAGAGAGGGGGAAGGAGAGAGAGGGGGGACTGATAAAGAGGGGGAAGGAGAGAGAGGGGGACTGATAGAGAGGGGGAATGAGAGAGAGAGGGGACTGATAGAGAGGGGGAAGGAGAGAGAGGGGGGACTGAGAGAGAGGGGGAAGGAGAGAGAGGGGGGACTGATAGAGAGGGGGAAGGAGAGAGAGGGGGGACTGATAGAGAGGGGGAAGAAGAGAAAGGGGGGACTGATAGAGAGGGGGAAGGAGAGAGAGAGAGAGAGAGAGAGAGAGAGAGAGAGAGAGATAGTTGGCCAGGCTCAGGGTGTGAATACGGAGTAAACATACTGACAGTGTGAGCACAGCTGAGAGTGCTTAACTCACACTACCTCCCTGCATAGAGCCATGCATTGTTCCACAGGCACCTCTGGCTGTTTTCCTCCTGATAATTACACCTTATTTCACTTAAAACATGCCTCCAACAAACAAACAGACACACAAACCTTTCCTTTTCTCCCGTCTCCCCCGTTACATTCCCTTCATTTCCTCTCCTCTGCATCTCCCTCTCTATAAATCTATGAAAGAGAAGAGTGTTTAATCTATACATGATTGTATGTTTATGAGCTCATTGTATGTAACATGTCCGAACCCAGGTATGCTGTGCCACAAGACTGGGTTAACCGGCTGAGCTAAAGCCTTGGTATTAGCTCTGGGTGCGAATGCAAGGTTACTCCTGAGTGGCGCAGTGGTCTAAGGCACTGCATCGCAGTGCTAACTGTGCCACTAGAGATCCTGGTTCGAATCCAGGCTCTGTCGCAGCCGGCCGCGACCGGGAGACTCATGGGCGGCGCACAATTGGCCCAGCGTCGTCCAGGGTAGGGGAGGGAATGGCCGGCAGGGATGTAGCTCAGTTGATAGAGCATGGCGTTTGCAACGCCAGGGTTGTGGGTTCGATTCCCACAGGGGGCCAGTATAAAAAATATATATATATGTATTCACTAACTGTAAGTCGCTCTGGATAAGAGCGTCTGCTAAATGACTAAAAAAATAAAATATATAAAAAATATAAAATAAAAATAAAAAAACTCATCACACAGCACACACAGTTAGAAAACATGTGTTTGATGTATTTGATACCGTTCCACTAATTCCACTCCATCCTCCCCAATTAAGGTGCCACCAACCTCCTGTGTCACACAGGCATGGTTCCCAACCATCTATGCTACACTTACACCCTTTACACCACCTATGGATACATACAGCACTAAATATATCTTACACATCACATTCAGTAGACTGTCTCACTTTCTTATAGTTTGGAACTAGCAACAAAGCAGCACGACTTCATCAGTGTCCAGACAGAGTGAATGAATAGTTGAGTCCCCCATAGACAACCTGTTGTCCCTCTCATAACCACAACACAAACATGGCCTCGGCTCACAGGTCATCAAATTGGATGACATAGCTTAAATCAGCTCATCAAACGGAGGGAGATGAGGCCAGTCTCCATGGTATCATATACTGAGTGAATGAGACCATAAGCCCTTAAAAGGGTTTCACTCTTTACTCAAAGCATCATGCCACCACCAGTGAGCTTAAGAGAAGTGGGAGGAGGTACATTACTTTGAAAGAGATAATTATGATTGCAAGCCAATATCAGTCATGCTTCTGTATTGCTTATTATGCATATATAATGTAACCAGAGTTAAAGAGGAGACCCAGGTGTTGACGGACAGACACCTGTATGTGTGTGCCAGGCTTCTTCCCTCTCTTCCTCTTCCTCCTACTCCTCTCCAATCATCTCCTGGCCAGTATTGACATATGTCAATACATGCGCACGCACACACACACACACACACACACACACACACACACACACACACACACACACACACACACACACACACACACACACACACACACACACACACACACACACACACACACACACACACACACACACACACACACACACACACACACACACACACACACACACACACACACACACACACACACACACACAAACACACACCTCAGCTCAACAGCAAACACATGCTTTGCTAATTTACATTTTAGTCATTTAGCAGACGCTCTTATCCAGAGCGACTTACAGTTAGTGAGTGCACACATTTTCATACTGATCAGCTTAGCATTTAAAACTGATTCTCTCTTCCCCCTTTCCCCCGACCCCTTCTTTCTCCATCTCCCACTCGCTCTCTCCCTCTCTCCCCCTCCCCCATATCTCTCAACCCTCCCTCGACTACACTCTCTCTCTTTCTATCCCCTTCTCCCCCCTTCTCTCTCAGCCCTCCCTCCTCCCCTTCCCTTGGAGGAGGATTGATATGTAATTATGTTAGGTCACTCGTCCAGATGGACCCATCGCCCGTCCCTTTGTATCCCTCCTCACCACTCCCACAGGCCCTCTGACCTCCTACAGCATCGCCCTGGAAACCAACCTGTCTGAGATAGCTAGGTCCCCACTGGCAGAGTGTGAGGGGGGAGGGACGATGAGACCCTTGGGTTTACTCATGGAAGAGATGGAAAGAAGGATGGATAGGGGGAGAAGAGAGGAGGAGAGGAATCCTTGTATTCCAGGTCGCATACTTGGTATTCCAGGCCCATCTCACGGCTGGTTAAGCTGCATGAATAGATGAAGCTGGCAGGGAGGGAGGGTGGCCATGGATGTGTCTCTCTCTCTCTCGAGCTCTCTCTCTCTCTTGCTCGATCTCTCTCTCTTTATTTCTCTCTCTTTCTCTCCTTTTCACTCTTCTTCCTCTCTTCTCTCTCTTCTGGTGTCAGACAGACGGTTCAATACACAGACAACAAGCATTTGTTTGAAGAGCTTCAATAACTACAATAATGTGGAAGTGAATAAAGAGATAGTAAACAGGACATTATATAGGACATCGTATTGCAGGGTTGGGAATACGTCTCTCTCTGTGATATTAAATAACCGCCCCAAACCAAGAAATATATAGTACAGTGTATAGTTATTTATTTGATTTGTTGTAATTGATAGTATAACCTTGCTTAACCTTGCCTTGATTTTATTGAAATGGGCAGATTTATGATTGTCTTTCTGGCTTTCATATGGTGGGTAATCTCTTCCAAAGCTCTAGGACTTTGAAACTAACAGAGACTCTCCACTAATTGTGTTCTCCCCTAAGACTGAAACACCGCAAATTATTTTGTCATATGTCATATATTTTGTCATATGCAATCAATTACCCCTTAAAGAATTGAGTATTGAAGTTGGCATTTGTAGGGCACCATTATCCTACTGTAAATTGTCAAAGGCAAGCAGCATACCCTGACTGATCTCCCACAATGCACTGGGCTGATCCTACCCTGACTGATCTCCCAGGGTGCATTTGGGCTGATGTTTGGCTGTCCATGCCAGTCCAGACTGCCAGCCATGGTTGGGAACCGTTGTGTACCAAAAAATGTCCAGCAACCAAATGCCCAAGTTACAGAGTTTCAGTCTAACTACTTAAGGTTTGGAGATTGGTTGTTTTGCCATTGTTGTCATTGTACAGTAAGCTACATTTTGACCTTTATGTTTAGTTAAAGCACACATTTCAGAAAGATTAATTGTTACCTGACATGAAAAATGAAATGTCTTTGCTATTAGGATGCCATACGTATTTACAGCACACTTGTTTTTCAACCCCTTCATGGATCGTCGTTGATGTGTTTATCAGTCTGAGTAAGAGAGATGCCAGAGTCACAAATCAAAGTTACCAACAATCTCAGAGCCAGGAAGGAGGGCAGAAATAGCACCTGAAACCAGAGAGCAAAACGTTATCCAACTCATCACAGCACTTAGTGTGGCTGCTCTGATGCAATCACGTCTACTACATATCTCAATACTTTTATACGCATTGATAAGTATTTATAAAGGCTTCATGAAAGTTATTATACATTTTTATCAATGTGTACTGTACCGAATAATCTCAGATTCTCAATACATATTCCCAACAACCAATACATAAACTGTGTACAGCTGCGCTATATGAATTTGATTTTAAACACAGGCTTTTCCTTAAGCATCATGAGGACAGGCTTATTTACTGTCTGAGAGGAAAGAACAGAAAAAGAAATAACAGCAAACAGAAGTCTGGATGAAGAGATGAAAACAGTCATTATGGTTTGGGGGGTTTCTCTCGCATCGCATCTGTCCGTTGCACTCGTTTCCAAATGTCAAAACACCCGCTTTTTCTAAGACACTAAGAAAATAACAAGAAGGGCAGATTTCTAAACCAGCGTTGTATTATGTACAGCCTCTTGGATGGTGGATGGACATTCATGCCAAGCTTGAAATTTCCATTGCTAATACGAACTTTGCATAAGTGCTTATAATGTTAGCTAGCATCGCTTCCTCAGACTCTCGTTTTAGTTTTTCCACTAAAGTAAAGCAAAGCCGCGAAAATTCCTGGGCAAATATCAACTTTGCTTAAGTACTTATATGGCTGTTTTCTCTCTCGCATATGGCGGCCAAAGGCACAAAGCCTCTGAGAGAATACAAAGCACTCCCTGCTCCGCTAAGCCCGTCCCCACCCACGGACAAAAGACCCAGGGCCTTCAAAGGATCTGGGAGCCTTTAAACAGTTAACAGGAGTCGGACGAGTTGGACCATCTTGAACATGACAGTGTTTGAGAATGCCTTGCTTCACAAAACCTCTCAGAGATCATTCAGCTTCTCCTGCTGACTCCCACTCCATTGAAGGGAGAAAATTGACAAGATGAACTCCCTGCAAATATACTGTGCCCGTTTTGATTTGATCTGTACTCATTCTCTCTCACTCTCTTCACTTCGTTGTAGCTTCCCTTGGAGGGTAAGTAATTATCACATTGTGATATTGAAATGACACAAGCTGAAATACATCTTAAACCTGTTGTTGTTGGCAAGAGTCTGAAAACCAACTGAAGTGCGACTAAACCCCATGCTGATACAGAGAAATGTAATTTTCAGATGGAAATGCATTTCCCTCCTTGTCATCTACATACAGTGTGTGTATACTACAAGCTACACATACTAGGCTACTCACACACACACACACACACACACACACACACACACACACACACACACACACACACACACACACACACACACACACACACACACACACACACACACGGCAGTGTGGCTGAACATTGCTGGGGAGAGATTTAAGATGTAAAGCCTGACTGCTGCATATGTCTTTATGACAAGAATGTGAAGTGTTATCATTAGTAATGTGATTAACACCTTCTCAACAGGGGATGGGCTGGGTGGGCCGGGCTGGGATAGGGTAGGGTAGGGGGAAGAGGGTGTGCGTGTGCGTGTGTGTGTGTGTGTGTGTGTGTGCAGCTCTCCTTCTCTTTTCTTCTTTTTCATTCTCTCTTTCTGCTCTTTATCGCTCTCTCTCTCCAAGACAATGCCTTGTTGGCAGAGGACACATTCAGTCAATATTTAGTAAATATGGAGAAGTCTATGGCCAAATCTCTCAATGTGTATTTGCTTCTCTCACAAATATTGTTTCAACCTCCTATTTCTTTCTCTTCCTCTTTCCCTCTCTCTGTGTCTGTATCTCTCTCTGTCTCTCTGTCTTTCCCTCACATACTGTAACTTGCAGTGTAACTTCTACGTAGCTTAGAATTACAATTAGTATTCCCCCCCAATCCATCCCTACCTCCCTGTGAGTGTCTATAATTACCCTGTTAATATATTACTGCACAGCATCGATTACCTGGCTAATCCGATCACAAGCCTGACATTGATTGTTGAGCTGCCGAGCAGCCCGACAATAAGCACTTTGAGCTGAGGGCCGCTCAATAGAGCTCCAACAATGGGCTCTCTCCCTCAGCTAATAGGCTAAATCAAGCCAAACATTTTGGTTTCCCTCTCAACACTTGGATCAATGAAGAGCATAGGAGCTGAATTCAGATGACTTTCTTAACAAGCAGTTTTTTTTTTCGCTCCCTCCTCTGTCCCTCTATCTCTACCCCTCCTTTTGCACTCCTCTCCTCATCTCTTGTTTCTCTATTTCTTTCCTTTTGTCTCCCTTTCCCTTTCCATTTCTCTTCTTTCCTTTCCCTCTCTCTTTCTCTCCATCTCTCCCTCCATCTCTTCTTATCCTTCTCTCTCTCTCTCTCTCTCTCAATTCAATTTCAATTTCAATTTCAATTTAATGGCTTTATTGGCATGGGAAACGTATGTTAACATTGCCAAAGCAAGTGAAGTAGATAGTAAACAAAAGTGAAACAAACAATGAATATTAACAGTAAACATTACACTCAGAAGTTCCAAAAGAATAAAGACATTTCAAATGTCATATTATGCATACAGTTGAAGTCGGAAGTTTACATACACTTAGGTTGGAGTCATTAAAACTCGTTTTTCAACCACTCCACAAATTTCTTGTTAACAAACTATAGTTTTGGCAAGTTGGTTAGGACATCTACTTTGTACATGACACAAGTAATTTTTCCAACAATTGTTTACAGACAGATTATTTCACTTATGATTCACTGTATCACAATTCCAGTGGGTCAGAAGTTCACATACACTAAGTTGGCTGTGCCTTTAAACAGCTTGGAAAATTCCAGAAAATGATGTCATGGCTTTAGAAGCTTCTGATAGGCTAATTGACATCATTTGAGTCAATTGGAGGTGTACCTGTGGATGTATTTCAAGGCCTACCTTCAAACCCAGTGCCTCTTTGCTTGACATCATGGGAAAATCAAAAGAAATCAGCCAAGACCTCAGAAAAAAAATTGTAGACCACCACAAGTCTGGTTCATACTTGGGAGCAATTTCCAAACGCCTGAAGGTACCACATTCATCTGTACAAACAATAGTACGCAAGTATAAACACCATGGGACCACGCAGCCGTCATACCGCTCAGGAAGGAGACTCGTTCTGTCTCCTAGAGATGAACGTACTTTGGTGCGAAAAGTGCAAATCAATCCCAGAACAACAGCAAAGGACCTTGTGAAGATGCTGGAGGAAACAGGTACAAAAGTATATATATCCACAGTAAAACAAGTCCTATATCGACATAACCTGAAAGGCCGCTCAGCAAGGAAGAAGCCACTGCTTCAAAACCGCCATAAAAAAGCCAGAATATGGTTTGCAACTGCACATGGGGACAAAGATTGTATTTTTTGGAGAAATGTTCTCTGGTCTGATGAAACAAAAATAGAACTGTTTGGCCATAATGACCATCGTTATGTTTGGAGGAAAAAGGGGCAGGCTTGCAAGCCGAAGAACACCATCCCAACCGTGAAGCACGGGGGTGGCAGCATCATGCTGTGGGGGTGCTTTGCTGCAGGAGGGACTGGTGCACTTCACAAAATAGATGGCATCATGAGGAAGGAAAATTATGTGGATATATTGAAGCAACATCTCAAGACATCAGTCAGGAAGTTAAAGCTTGGCTGCCGTTTTACAGCCCTCTAACCAATTGTACTATTATGTGTGTTTTTCCGCGTTATTTGTAATTTATTTTGTACAGAATGTTTCTGCCATCGTCTCTTATAACCAAAAAGAGCTTCTGGATATCAGGACAGCGATTACTCACCTCGTATTGGACGAAGATTTTTTCTTCAACGAGGCGGATATCCTACAGACACCCGACAATGCCCAAATCCCCGTCATTCGCATGAGGAAGAGACGGAGATATCGTGGACGTAGGTCCTGGTGCCTTGTAAGGATCCGACGGCAAGCGAGTAAACTGCCACTCCCATCAATCCTATTAGCCAATCTTCAATCCTTTGAGAATGAATTGGATGACCTAAGATTACGGTTATCCTACCAACGGGACATTAAAAACTGTAATATCTTATGTTTCACCGAGTCGTGCCTGAACGACGACATGGACAACATACAGCTAGTGGGCTATACGCTACATCGGCAGGATAGAACGGCTGACTCCGGTTAGACAAGGGGTGGCGGTCTGTGTATATTTGTAAACAACAGCTGGTGCACAAAATCAAATACTAAGGAAGTCTCAAGGTTTTGCTCGCCTGAGGTAGAGTATCTTATGATAAGCTGTAGATCACACTATTTACCAAGAGAGTTTTCATCTATATTTTTCATAGCTGTCTATTTACCACCACAAACCAATGCTGGCATTAAGATTGCACTGAATGAGCTGTATAAGGCCATAAATCAACAGGAAAACGCTCATCCAGAGGCAGCGCTCCTAGTGGCCGGGGACTTTAACGCCGGGAAACTTAAATCTGTTCTACCTAATTTCTACCAGCATGTTAAATGTGCAACCAGAGGAAAAAAAACTCTAGACCACCTTTACTCCACACACAGAGACGCATACAAAGCTCTCCCTCGCCCTCCATTTGGCAAATCTGACCATAACTCTATCCTCCTGATTCCTGCTTGTAAGCAAAAACTAAAGCAGGAAGCACCAGTGACTCGGTTAATAAAAAAGTGGTCAGATGACGCAGATGCTAAGCTACAGGACTGTTTTGCTAGCACAGACTGGAACATGTTCCGGGATTCTTCAGATAGCATTGAGAAGTACACCACATCAGTCCCTGGCTTCATCAATAAGTGCATCGATGATGTCGTCCCCACAGTGACCGTACGTACATACCCCAACCAGAAGCCATGGATTACAGGAAACATCCGCACTGAGCTAAAGGGTAGAGCTGCCGCTTTCAAGGAGCGGGACTCTAACCCGGACATTTATAAGAAATCCCGCTATGCCCTCCAACGAACCATCAAACAGGCAAAGAGTCAATACAGGACTAAGATTGAATTGTACTACACCGGCTCTGACGCTCGTCGGATGTGGCAGGGCTTGAAAACTATTACAGACTACAAAGGGAAGCACAGCCGCAAGTTGCCCAGTGACACAAGACTTCCAGACGAGCTAAACCACTTCTATGCTCGCTTCGAGGCTAGCAACACTGAAGCATGCATGAGACCACCAACTGTTCCGGATGACTATGTGATCACGCTCTCCGTAGCCGATGTGAGTAAGACTTAAGCAGGTCAACATTCACAAGGCCGCAGGGCCAGACGGATTACCAGGATGTGTACTCCGAGCATGTGCTGACCAACTGGCAAGTGTCTTCACTGACATTTTCAACATGTCCCTGACTGAGTCTGTAATACCAACATGTTTCAAGCAGACCACCATAGTCCCCATGCCCAAGGACTCTAAGATTACCTGCCTAAATGACTACCGACCCGTAGCACTGACGTCTGTAGCCATGAAGTGCTTTGAAAGGCTGGTCATGGCTCACATCAACACCATTATCCCAGAAACCCTAGACCCACTCCAATTTGCATACCGCCCCAACAGATCCACAGATGATGCCATCTCTATTGCACTCCACACTGCCCTTTCCCACCTGGACAAGAGGAACACCTACGTGAGAGCAATTCATTGACTACAGTTCAGCATTCAACACCATAGTGCCCTCAAAGCTCATCACTAAGCTAAGGATCCTCGGACTAAATACCTCCCTCTGCAACTGGATCCTGGACTTCCTGACGGGCTGCCCCCAGGTGGTAAGGGTAGGTAACAACACATCTGCCACACTGATCCTCAACACGGGGGCCCCTCAGGGGTGGTGCGTGCTCAGTCCCCTCCCGTACTCCCTGTTCACCCATGACTGCATGGCCAGGCACGACTCCAACACCATCATTAAGTTTGCCGACGACACAACAGTGGTAGGCCTGATCACCGACAACGATGAGACAGCCTATAGGGAGGAGGTCAGAGACCTGGCCGTGCGGTGCCAGGATAACAACCTCTCCCTCAATGTGACCAAGACAAAGGAGATGATTGTGGACTACAGGGAAAAAAAAGAGGACTGAGCACGCCCACATTCTCATCGACGGGGCTGTAGTGGAACAGGTTGAGAGCTTCAAGTTCCTTGGTGTCCACATCACCAACGAACTATCATGGTCCAAACACACCAAGACAGTCGTGAAGAGGGCACGACAAAGCCTATTCTCCCTCAGGAGACTGAAAAGATTTGGCATGGGTCCTCAGATCCTCAAAAAATTCTACAGCTGCACCATCGAGAGCATCCTGACTGGTTGCATCACCACCTGGTATGGCAACTGCTTGGCCTCCGACCGCAAGGCACTACAGAGGGTAGTGCGTACGGCCCAGTACATCACTGGGGCCAAGCTTCCTGCCATCCAGGACCTCTATACCAGGTGGTGTCAGAGGAAGGCCCTCAAAATTGTCAAGACTCCAGCCACCCTAGTCATAGACTGTTCTCTCTGCTACCACACGGCAAGCGGTACCGGAGTGCCAACTCTAGGTCCAAAATACTTCTCAACAGCTTCTACCCCCAAGCCATAAGACTCCTGAACAGCTAATCATGGCTACCCGGACTATTTGCACTGCCCCCCCACCCCATCTTTTTACGCTGCTGCTACTCTGTTAATTATTTATGCATAGTCACTTTAATTCTACCCACATGTACATATTACTTCAACAGCCGGTGCCCCCGCACATTGACTCTGCACCGGTACCCCCCTGTTTATATAGCCTCCCTACTGTTATTTTATTTTACTTCTGCTCTTTCTTTCTCAACACTTTTTTGTTGTTTTATTCTACTTTTTTATTAAAAATAAATGCACTGTTGGTTAAGGGCTGTAAGTAAGCATTTCACTGTAATGTCTGCACCTGTTGTATTCGGCGCATGTGGCCAATAAAATTTGATTTGATTTGATTTGAAATGGGTCTTCCAAATGGACAATGACCCCAAGCATACTTCCAAAGTTGTGCCAAAATGGCTTAAGGACAACAAAGTCAGGGTATTGGAGTGGCCATCACAAAGCCCTGACCTCAATCCTATAGAAAATCTGTGGGCAGAACAGAAAAAGCATGTGCGAGCAAGGAGGCCTACAAACCTGACTCCGTTACACCAGCTCTGTCAGGAGGAATGGGCCAAAATTCACCCAACTTATTGTGGGAAGCTTGTGGATGACTACCCAAAACGTTTGACCCAAGTTAAACAATTTAAAGGCAATGCTACCAAATACTAATTGAGAGTATGTAAACTTCTGACCCACTGGGAATGTGAAGAAAGAAATAAAAGCTGAAATAAATAATTCTCGCTACTATTATTCTGACATTTCACATTCTTAAAATAAAGTGGTGATCCTAACTTACCTAAGACATAGGATTTTTACTAGGATTAAATGTCAGGAATTGTGAAAAACTGAGTGGAAATGTATTTGGCTAAGGTGTATTTAAACTTCCGACTTCAACTGTATATACAGTGTTGTAACAATGTGATAAAAAAGTTAAAGTACAAATGGGAATATAAATATGGGTTGTATTTACAATGGTGTTTGTTCTTCACTGGTTGCCCTTTTCTTGTGGCAACAGGTCAATTATCTTGCTGCTGTGATTGCACACTGTGGTATTTCACCCAGTAGATAAGGGAGTTAATCAAAATTGGGTTTGTTTTCGAATTCTTTGTGGATCTCTGTAATCTGAGGGAAATATGTGTCTCTAATATAGTCATTCATTTGGCAGGAGGTTAGGAAGTGCAGCTCAGTTTCCACCTCATTTTGTGGGCAGTGCGCACATAGCCTGTCTTCTCTTGAGAGCCAGGTCTGCCTATGGCAGCCTTTCTCAATAGCAAGAATATGCTCACTGAGTCTGTACATAGTCAAAGCTTTCCTTAAGTTTGGGTCAATCACAGTGGTCAGGTATTCTGCCACTGTGTACTCTCTGTTGAGGGCCAAATAGCATTCTAGTTTGCTCTGTTTTTTTTGTTAATTCTTTCCAATGTGTCAAGTAATTCTCTTTTTGTTTTCTCATGATTTGGTTGGGTCTAATTGTGTTGTTGTCCTGGGGCTCTGTGGGGTCTGTTTGTGTCTGTGAACAGAGCCCCAGGACCAGCTTACTTAGGGGACTCTTCTCCAAGTTCATCCCTCTGTAGGTGATGGCTTTGCTATGGAAGGTTTGGGAATCGCTTCCTTTTAAGTGGTTATAGAAGTTAACAGCTCTTTTCTGGATTTAGAAAATTACCGGGTATCG
Organism: Coregonus lavaretus; assembly: GCF_964263955.1. Classification (NCBI taxonomy): domain Eukaryota; kingdom Metazoa; phylum Chordata; class Actinopteri; order Salmoniformes; family Salmonidae; genus Coregonus; species Coregonus lavaretus. Next base: position 56,857,345 of record NC_139990.1, on the reverse strand, counting down.
GCCTAATTCTGCTCTGCATGCATTATTTGGTGTTTTTCGTTGTACACATTGGATATCTTTGCAGAATTCTGCATGCAGAGTCTCAATTTGGAGTTTGTCCCATTTTGTGAATTCTTGGTTGCTGAGCGGACCCCAGACCTCACAACCATAAAGGGCAATGGGTTCTATAACTGAAGTTCTATAACTGAAGTATTTTTAGCCAGATCCTAATTGGTATGTCGAATGTTATTTTCCTTTTGATGGCATAGAAGGCCTTGTCTCTCAGATCGTTCACAGCTTTGTGGAAGTTATCTGTGGCGCTGATGTTTAGGCCGAGGTATGTATAGTTTTTTGTGTGCTCTAGGGCAACGGTGTCTAGATGGAATTTGTATTTGTGGTCCTGGCAACTGGACCTTTTTTGGAACACCATTATTTTTGTCTTACTGAGATTTACTGTCAGGGCCCAGGTCTGACAGAATCTTTGCAGAAGATCTAGGTGCTGCTGTAGGCCCTCCTTGGTTGGTGACAGAAGCACCAGATCATCAGCAAACAGTAGACATTTGATTTCAGATTCTAGTAGGGTGAGGCCAGGTGATGCAGACTGTTCTGCTGCCCTCGCCAATTCATTGATATATATGTTGAAGAGGGTGAGGCTTAAACTGCATCCCTGTCTCACTCCACGGCACCGTGGAAAGAAATGTGTCTGTTTTTTGCCAATTTTAACCGCACACTTGTTGTTTGTGTACATGGATTTATAATGTATTTTTTTCCCCCAACCCCACTTTCCATCAATTTACATAGCTGACCCTCATGCTAAATTGAGTCAAAAGCTTTTTTGAAATCAACAAAGCATGAGAAGACTTTGCCTTTGTTTTGGTTTGTTTGTTTGTCAATTAGGGTGTGCAGGGTGTATACGTGGTCTATTGTACGGTAATTTGGTAAAAAGCCAATTTGACATTTGCTCAGTACATTGTTTTCACTGAGGAAATTAACTAGTCTGCTGTTAATGATAATGCAGAGGATTTTCCCAAGGTTGCTGTTGACGCATATCCAACGGTAGTTATTGGGGTCAAATTTGTCTCCACTTTTGTGGATTGGGGTGATCAGTCCTTGGTTCCAAATATTGGGGAAGATGCCAGAGCTAAGGATGATGTTAAAGAGTTTAAGTATAGCCAATTGGAATTTGTGGTCTGTATATTTTATCATTTAATTGAGGATACCATCAACACCACAGGCCTTTTTGGGTTGGAGGATTTGTATTTTGTCCTGTAGTTCATTCAATGTAATTGGAGAATCCAGTGGGTTCTGGTAGTCTTTAATAGTTGATTCTAAGATTTGCATTTGATCATGTATATTTTTTTGCTGTTTGTTCTTTGTTTTAGGGCCAAAAAGATTGGAGAAGTGGTTTACCCATACATCTCCGTTTTGGATAGATAGCTCTTCGCGTTGTTGTTTGTTTAGTGTTTTCCAATTTTCACAGAAGTGGTTCGAGTCTATGGATTCTGACATGCTGTTCTTTCTTTTTCGGTAGTGTATTTCTGTATTGTTTTAGTGATTCACCATAGTGAATGCGTAGGCTCAGGTTTTCTGGGTCTCTATGTTTTTGGTTGGATAGGTTTCAATTTCTTTCTTAGGTTTTTGCATTCTTCATCAAACCATTTGTCATTGTTGTTACTTTTTTGATAGGGAAGCTGAGAGGTCAAATATACTGTTTAGGTTTTCTACTGCCAAGTTTACACCTTCATTCTTACAGTGGAACGTTTTGTCTAAAAGGGATTGAATTTGTTTTTGCCTAATAGTTTTTTGGTAGGTTTCGACACTATTTTCCTTCCAACTACAGCATTTCTTAATATTATTCAGTTCCTTTGGCTTTGATGCATCATGATTGAGTTTTGCTCTGTTCAAGTAGACTGTAATTCTGCTGTGGTCTGATAGGGGTGTCAGTGGGCTGACTGTGAATGCTCCTAGAGACTCTGGGTTGAGGTCAGTGATAGAGTAGTCTACAGTACTACATTTTAGTCATTTAGCAGACGCTCTTATCCTGAGCGACTTACAGTTAGTGAATGCATACATGTTTTTTTTGTTTTTTTGTGCGTTTTTTTTTTCATACTGGCCCCCCGTGGGAAACAAACCCACATCCCTGCCGGCCAAACCCTCCCCTACCTTGGACGACGCTGGACCAATTGTGCGCCGCCCATGGGTCTCCCGGTCGCGGCCGGCTGCGACAGAACCTGGACTCGAACCAGGATCTCTAGTGGCACAGCTAGCACTGCGATGCAGTGCCTTAGACCACTGCGCCGCAGTGCCTTAGACCACTGCGCCACTCGGGAGTACTACTGCCAAGAGATGAGCTATACAGTGAGGGAAAAAAGTATTTGATCCCCTGCTGATTTTGTATGTTTGCCCACTGACAAAGAAATGACCAGTCTATAATTTAATGGTAGGTTTATTTGAACAGTGAGAGACATAATAACAACAAAAAAATCAAGAAAAACGCATGTCAAAAATGTTATAAATTGATTTGCATTTTAATGAGGGAAATAAGTATTTGACCCCCTCTCAATCAGAAAGATTTCTGGCTCCCAGGTGTCTTTTATACAGGTAACGAGCTGAGATTAGGAGCACACTCTTAAAGGGAGTGCTCCTAATCTCAGCTTGTTACCTGTATAAAAGACACCTGTCCACAGAAGCAACTCTCCATCATGGCCAAGACCAAAGAGCTCTCCAAGGATGTCAGGGACAAGATTGTAGACCTACACAAGGCTGGAATGGGCTACAAGACCATCGCCAAGCAGCTTGGTGAGAAGGTGACAACAGTTGGTGCGATTATTCGCAAATGGAAGTACTGTCAATCTCCCTCGGCCTGGGGTTCCATGCAAGATCTCACCTCGTGGAGTTGCAATGATCATGAGAACGGTGAGGAATCAGCCCAAAACTACACGGGAGGATCTTGTCAATGATCTCAAGGCAGCTGGGACCATAGTCACCAAGAAAACAATTGGTAACACACTACGCCGTGAAATCTTGCAGCGCCCGTAAGGTCCCCCTGCTCAAGAAAGCACATATACAGGGCCGTCTGAAGTTTGCCAATGAACATCTGAATGATTCAGAGGAGAACTGGGTGAAAGTGTTGTGGTCTGATGAGACCAAAATCGAGCTCTTTGGCATCAACTCAACTCGCTGTGTTTGGAGGAGGAGGAATGCTGCCTATGACCCCAAGAACACAATCCCCACCGTCAAACATGGAGGTGGAAACATTATGCTTTGGGGGTGTTTTTCTGCTAAGGGGACAGGACAACTTCACCGCATCAAAGGGACGATGGACGGGGCCATGTACCGTCAAATCTTGGGTGAGAACCTCCTTCCCTCAGCCAGGGCATTGAAAATGGGTCGTGGATGGGTATTCCAGCATGACAATGACCCAAATCTCACGGCCAAGGCAACAAAGGAGTGCCTCAAGAAGAAGCACATTAAGGTCCTGGAGTGGCCTAGCCAGTCTCCAGACCTTAATCCCATAGAAAATCTGTGGAGGGAGCTGAAGGTTCGAGTTGCCAAACGTCAGGCTCGAAACCTTAATGACTTGGAGAAGATCTGCAAAGAGGAGTGGGACAAAATCCCTCCTGAGATATGTGCAAACCTGATGGCCAACTACAAGAAACGTCTGACCTCTGTGATTGCCAACAAGGGTTTTGCCACCAAGTACTAAGTCATTTTTTGCAGATGGGTCAAATACTTATTTCCCTCATTAAAATGCAAATCAATTTATAACATTTTTGACGTGTTTTTCTGTCTTTCACTGTTCAAATAAACCTACCATTAAAATTATAGACTGATCATGTCTTTGTCAGTGGGCAAACGTACACAATCAGCAGGGGATCAAATACTTTTTTCCCTCACTGTAGGTGTACCTACCATAGGAGTCCCCTCGAAGCCTTCCATTGACTATGTACATACCCAGCATGCAGGAGTTGTGACCCATTTTTGTTGGTTATGTTGTCGTAGTTGTGCCTAGGGGGGCATATGGGGGAGGGAATGCTGTCATCTCCAGGTAGGTGTTTGTCCCCCTGTGTGCTGAGGGTGTCAGGTTCTTGTCCAGGTCTGGCATTTAGGTCGCCACAGACTAGTACATGTCCCTGGAAATGATTGATTTCCCCTCCAGGATGGAGAAGCGGTCTTCATTAAAGTATGGGGATTCTAGTGGGGGGATAGTGGGGGGGATATAGGTAGCACACAGGAGGACATTTTTCTCTGTTGAGATTATTTCCTTTTGAATTTCTAGCCAAATGTAAAATGTTCCAGTTTTGATTAATTTAATAGAGTGTGTTTGGTCTGCTCTATACCAAATTAGCATACCTCTCTCTCTCTCTCTCTCTCCCTCCTTCAGTCCGAGGCCCATCTGAGGGCCAGCTGGCTTGAAGCAGCTGAAGTTCATCAATCACAGCAGAGAGGCAGAATTCCATAGGCCACGTTGGCATGCGCTCTGTCAGCCATGAAATAAAGATATAGAGGAGCAGGGGGTCAAAGGATATTACCCCCCCCACCACCACCACCACCTTATACCCCCTCCCTCCACCTACACGATGACATCCTCTCCACAGGAAGTCTGTCTGAGTCTCACACCCCTGTGGTTAAGTTTGTGTGGTCCCCACTAGCCTTCCATAATTCACAGCTTGTAACACCTCAGCAGTCTCCGTGTTCCCCTGTCCTCCCACCACTGTCCCCCCACCCTGGGCCCTTGGTCCTGGGTCCCGGCTGGGCCCTGCCCCCCCCCCACCCTCCTCTCACAGAAAAGCGGACAGGTCACCCTGTGGCTGACAGAAACCTGACACTCAGACAGAGTGTCTGTAATGATGTCAAACACACCAGGGCTATGTGGCCTCTGCTAGGAGCACATCAGTCACAAGCAGGGAGCAGGGACACACATTTTTATGACTGTCTGTCAGTACTAGCACTAACACATGCATGCACACAGGGCCCACATGCATATGCACACACACACACAAACACACATGCACACACACACGCATGCACGCACGCACACAGACACACTGACATTAACACCAACTTCCAACACCATAAACCAACATTATGTATTTTTACCCTTCCTCCTTTAGTTTTTTTTTCTCAATGTGTCATAGTGTATGTGTTGACATGTTCATCCCATGTCAGGCCTCTTCCCTCCCCCTGAACACAACTGTCCAGCATGCCATCATGACACACACATTAATTCAGGAACAAGCAGGACATGGATTATCCAGAAATCCTCCATGTGATTCCCATGTGCTCCAGTACCCCAGGCAGCCATGATGAAGTCTGGCCAGGTGGTCAGCCAGCCACAACAATAAAACCTTTCACATAGTTACCCCATAGTTACATTAACACACACTTTCTTTTTAGTTTTCCTCTTAAATATTTCTTCCTTTTACTTTCTTCCTTTTACTTCCTCAAACTTCTTTCATAAAACTTTGACTAAAAACAACGCCATATGGCCATGAATTGATAGATCTCCATCAATGCACACACCAGACTAATTTGTGTTGGTGTACACATTAATTAACTTATTAACTTTGATATTATACTTGTTCATACGTCTTCATGTGTTCATGTTTTTTGCATAACTTTTTCAACAACTGCTCCAATGAACTCTTCTATGGTGTAGAGTATAATACTAATTATAAACTGGGTGGTTAAAGCCCTGAATGCTGATTGGTTGATTACTAAATTAACACTGATTTATTTCTTACCTTCAATTCAAATTTCTCTCTTTTACCCCTCCTCCATCTCCCTTTCCCATCCTCTCTCTCAATTCAATTCAATGGGCTTTATTGGCATGGGAAACATGTTTACATCTCTCTCTCTCTCTCTCTCTCTCTCTCTCTCTCTCTCTCTCTCTCTCTCTCTCTCTCTCTCTCTCTCTCTCTCTCTCTCTCTCTCTCTCTCTCTCTCTCTCTCTCTCTCTCTCTCTCTCTCTCTCTCTCTCTCTCTCTCTCTCTCTCTCTCTCTCTCTCTCTCTCTCTCTCTCTCTCTCTCTCTCTCTCTCTCTCTCTCTCTCTCTTTTCCCCTCTCTGTCACTGTCCTTTTCTCTGTCTGTCATTGTTTGTCCTCCTGCCCCCTGGTCAGTGAGAGGGGTCAAAGGTGAAAAGGATAGGTCCATGTTTGTCCAGTTGTATTGTCTCTGCTGGCCTTGGTCTGTCTGACCTCAACTCTCTGTCTACAGACTCACTCACAGGATGCGTTGCCAGAGTCACAGCCCAAACACTCTTTCGCTGATAGTGTGTGTGTGTGTGTGTGTGTGTGTGTGTGTGTGCATGCACATGTGTGTGTCTATATGTGTAAAGTCGGACATGTGTACGACTCACACGTATACAGTACATAAACACACACTTTCTTTTAGGTTTCTCCTCTTAACACTTTCTTCTTTTTACTCCCTCACACAGACTTGACACTCATACACCCACAGCTGTTCTGCTTCCTCTATCTAATCTGTAGAGCAGAAACATCAATGGGCTAGGAACAGGAACAGCACAATGACTCCCAATACATCAGGCCTCTCTGTGTTTTAATGGACTGTGGATATTGGTCTCCGGTGGAGGAGCTGTCTGTCTGTGTTCTGTTTTGTCTGAGAGGTTAACTCCACACTGTAAAATCTGAGGTGGATTTCTCCGACCTAAGACCCTTTGAAGAGGAACAAAAGAAAGCCTTGTCGTGGAGATTATTCCATTAGGACAAGACCTGCCTTGCCCACCCAGGACGTAACACACACACACACACACACTCACATACACACACACACGCACGAATGCATGAACACACACATATACACACACGCACACAGAGACACACATACGCTGTAACCATCATACCAGTGAGGACGTCAACGTTAAACCAGCCCAGCAGGCAGTGGACGTGACCACATCATTACCGGTTAGATACTGAACACTGTTGGTCAGGTGCTGGGTTTCACCCAGATTAGTGATTGGGTATTATTTTACCAGAAATAATATCTCTTTGGTGGTGGGGGAGAGACAGTGATAGATAGATGTGAAGAGAGTCTGAAACCAAATGAGAGAGAGAGAGAGAGAGAGAGAAAGAGAGAGAGAGACTACGGGAAAGAGATACATTAATATGCTGAAAATTGAAAAAAATCACACTTTAACTGAAAGGACAGCGAGATTGACACTTCAATGAGAGAAACGCTGTGAGACAGCAGGAAGAGGAGACTGTCTCCACCTTGTTGGCTCTAGCCTTGTTGGCTCTAGCCTTGTTGGCTCTAGCCTTGTTGGCTCTAGCCTTGTTGGCTCTAGCCTTGTTGGCTCTAGCCTTGTTGGCTCTAGCCTTGTGGCTCGTTTCATGGAATTTAGGACGTGTGGAAATATACCCAACAGGGAACAGCCATGATAAAATGTTGTGTGACAGTTTTATTGTGACTCGTCCGTCCCTCAACCTGAATTTCACCCGCTCCGACACACAGCTGTTATTTAGATGGCAATTAACAATCTCTGCATCGCCACGGTGATTTGATACGACTCAGAAGCGAGGGGGGGGGGGGGGTGATCAACGTAAATAACAGAGTTTAATGAGACCTTCTGATTTTGATAATGCCAGAAACAGAAAACATATTGCCCACATCTGTGCAGTCAATCACAGCCCATGTGGGCAGAGTGCAACAATACAGCTTCTTTTACAGGTAATATTACAAGGGCCAGGACAGCCTGATGTGACAGCCTTACAGAGCCTTATAGACTGGCTAGGACACAAAGGCATGTAGGACACACCTGTAGGACAGCGATGCTATCATCAATATTTGGAGCCCTGAATACCCTCTAACCCTTCAAGCCCATGTGTTTGGAAGAGATGCAATCATACTACTCTTAGAATGGCAGCCATTGGCATCAACTCAAGCCCCCCTCCACCACCTCCACATCCACTCCACACACCCAGAGTGTTTCTCTATATACCACAGGCATCCACCTACCCCCCCCCGTCACCTCACCACAGGGGTAAACAAGCTGCTGGTATCTAACTAAGGTAACATCTGCCACTCCAAGTGTAGGAGGATGAAAAATAAAGAGGTATTTGCCCACAGCAGCAGACCAGAAAAGACCAATCCATCTGAAACAGTAGCCTGTGCTGGGAGCCAGTGGACCAATGGGAAGCTGAGTTTGAGACATGGTGAAAGGAACGGGACTTTGAGTGCAGCCAGCAGAGAGCTGCCATTCATCGATTTACCTGGAATGGAGCCTAAATTAGAAATGTGTGTGTGTGCATGCGTGTGTGTGTGTGCGCGCACGCGAGAGAGAGTGAGAGACGGAGGAGTCGGGTTAGATGGCAAATAGAGAGGTCAGTGACAGCGAGATGGGGTCTGGGAGGGTGGAGAGACGAGGGTGAGAGATGGACAGATAGAGCATGGGATGGGTGTGTGTGTACTATGCAAGGAGGGGGAGATAGGAGGCAGAAAGAGGCAGATAGCGTAGACTCAGGGGTGGATGGGTTGTGTGTCTGTGTGTCTGGCAGACAGGTGGGGTGAGTGATAGTCTTATGTCTCTATCCACGACTGGCCGAGAATCTGTCAGGTTTGTCACCCAGGGAGTATGCAGAGTCGAGGCTTGTGGCTGGCTGCTGTATCAATGTCACTCAGAAGGGGGGAGGGGAGAGGGGGGGGGGGAGCTGGTGTGAGGAGAGAAAGGGATAGAGGGCTACAGGGGTAGCGAGTTGGAGCCACAACTCTTCACCCCGGACACACAGCTGCCCACTCACTTACGGGGGGGGGGGGGGGGGGGGTTGGATAAGGGAGCCACCTCTCCTGTTTCCTTGTATGTTACAGTAAACACATTACATACTACATAATCTCAGAGGTACTTCCACATAAGGATATGAATGTTTGTGCATGTATGTGACTCGGATGATGTGTGAACATGTCAACAGCTGTACGATTGTAGACATGCAAACGTGTGTGCGTGTGTGTACTGTAAGTGTGAGTGTAGAGTTCGGAGAGGTCACCCCCCACCCTCAGTCCTCTCAGTAATGCAGACTGCCACTGGGGCATGTGGGATCTGTTCTGGGGTCAGCTTCCCCTGCTGACCTTTTTAACACCTCACAGTCCCCCGGACAAAAGTCACTTTTTAAAGAGTCCCGGAGCGCAGTGGAGGGACTAACACACAGTAGAGATCTACAGCTTCACCCAGCAGGCTCCCCCTGCTGCCACTGACTGGTCCTCTGCCCAGTGTCTTGCACCTCTATCTCCACGTAGCACAGTCTCAATGCTGCCATTAGTTCAGACTCCCACTGACTGGATTACACAATTTCTTATAACCCTCACATTGAAGGAAATCACACTATAGTTTGTGTTTTGCAAATGAGATCTTGGGGAACAGTGTAATTTCCATTAAGGTCCACATCTACCTGTGGCCTCCAGCCAGCCAGCCAGCCAGCCAGCCAGCCAGCCAGAGACAACGACCCAGGGCCTGCTGGGGGAACACTATAGAAATAAACACACTCATCCCATCCAAACACCAGCCAGCCCTGTCTGACAAAATACTGGGAGAGTTTGCAGACACAGGCCGCTGAGGAGGTGTGTATGTGAGAGAGTGTGTGTATGTGTGTGTGTGTGTGTTGGGCCGACATACTCCCCCTGAGGGTATTGTTTTCAGTAGCAGTGCAGGTCGTGGAGAGGGTCTGTCCTGTTACGCCGAGATCTGGGTCCTATGAGAGGTCTTGTTAGCACAATAAGCAGCGGCCAGGGAATCCAGGGACAGTGTGTTTGCCCAGGTGGGAGGCCCTACTGTCAGAGCAAGCATAAATCTACCAGGGTCAGGAGAGAGTGTGTGTGTGTGTGTGTGTGTGTGTGTGTGTGTGTGTGTGTGTGTGTGTGTGTGTGTGTGTGTGTGTGTGCATGTGTGTGTCAAAGGATGTGGAGGGGCACAGACAGCAGTTTGACCCCCAGAGAGAAGACCATGTCTGGGCTGTGGTTTCACACTGAGGCACGGGAGAAACATGAAAAGATACTGGAGGTGCTCTACATGCCAACTGGAGGTGCTCTACATGCCAACTGGAGGTGCTCTACATGCCAAATGGAGGTGTTCTACATGCCAACTGGAGGTACTCTACATGCCAACTGGAGGTGCTCTACATGCCAACTGGAGGTACTCTACATGCCAACTGGAAGTGTTCTACATGCCAAATGGAGGTACTCTACATGCCAACTGGAGGTGCTCTACATGCCAAATGGAGGTACTCTACATGCCAACTGGAGGTACTCTACATGCCAACTGGAGGTGTTCTACATGCCAACTGGAGGTGTTCTACATGCCAACTGGAGGTACTCTACATGCCAACTGGAGGTACTCTACATGCCAACTGGAGGTGCTCTACATGCCAACTGGAGGTACTCTACATGCCAACTGGAGGTACTCTACATGCCAACTGGAGGTGTTCTACATGCCAACTGGAGGTACTCTACATGCCAACTGGAGGTACTCTACATGCCAACTGGAGGTGCTCTACATGCCAACTGGAGGTACTCTACATGCCAACTGGAGGTGTTCTACATGCCAACTGGAGGTACTCTACATGCCAACTGGAGGTACTCTACATGCCAACTGGAGGTACTCTACATGCCAACTGGAAGTGTTCTACATGCCAACTGGAGGTACTCTACATGCCAACTGGAGGTACTCTACATGCCAACTGGTGGTACTCTACATGCCAACTGGAGGTGTTCTACATGCCAACTGGAGGTACTCTACATGCCAACTGGAGGTACTCTACATGCCAACTGGAGGTGCTCTACATGCCAACTGGAGGTGCTCTACATGCCAACTGGAGGTACTCTACATGCCAACTGGAGGTGTTCTACATGCCAACTGGAGGTACTCTACATGCCAACTGGAGGTGCTCTACATGCCAACTGGAGGTGCTCTACATGCCAACTGTAGTTCTCAACCCTCCATAGTACATGCTGTAGTTCTCAACCCTCCATAGTACATGCTGTAGTTCTCAACCCTCCATAGTACATGCTGTAGTTCTCAACTCTCCATAGTACATGCTGTAGTTCTCAACCTTCCATAGTACATGCTGTAGTTCTCAACCCTCCATAGTACATGCTGTAGTTCTCAACTCTCCATAGTACCTGCTGTAGTTCTCAACCCTCCGTAGTACATGCTGTAGTTCTCAATCCTCCATAGTACATGCTGTAGTTCTCAACCTTCCATTGTACATGCTGTAGTTCTCAACCCTCCATAGTACATGCTGTAGTTCTCAACCCTCCATAATACATGCTGTAGTTCTCAACCTTCCATAGTACATGCTGTAGTTCTCAACCCTCCATAGTACATGCTGTAGTTCTCAAGCCTCCATAGTACATGCTGTAGTTCTCAACCCTCCGTAGTACATGCTGTAGTTCTCAACCCTCCATAGTACATGCTGTAGTTCTCAACCCTCCATAGTACATGCTGTAGTTCTCAAGCCTCCATAGTACATGCTGTAGTTCTCAAACCTCCATAGTACATGCTGTAGTTCTCAACCTTCCATAGTACATGCTGTAGTTCTCAACCCTCCATAGTACATGCTGTAGTTCTCAACTCTCCATAGTACATGCTGTAGTTCTCAACCCTCCGTAGTACATGCTGTAGTTCTCAACCCTCCGTAGTACATGCTGTAGTTCTCAACCCTCCGTAGTACATGCTGTAGTTCTCAACCCTCCATAGTACATGCTGTAGTTCTCAACCCTCCATAGTACATGCTGTAGTTCTCAATCCTCCATAGTACATGCTGTAGTTCTCAACCTTCCATAGTACATGCTGTAATTCTCAACCCTCCATAGTACATGCTGTAGTTCTCAACCTTCCATAGTACATGCTGTAGTTCTCAACCTTCCATAGTACATGCTGTAATTCTCAATCCTCCATAGTACATGCTGTAGTTCTCAACCCTCCATAGTACATGCTGTAGTTCTTAACCCTCTCACTTTGACTCTTCTTTGTCTCCCAGTCTCTCTCTCAACTGACTGACAAGACATTATCTGAGCACAGGTGCAGCGTGGGCAACAGGTACTAATCATATGAAACATGTTACTGTAATAATGAGGTGTTAAACCTCATCGTGTTTACATCCTCCGTTCAGAACCACAACAGGAAACATTAACAGGTTTTGCCCTCTGGTATCAGTAAGTAACTAACTACTAACACATAAAGTGTGAAACTAATGTGTCATTATCTGGGAACACATTCAAACCATGCTTTAACCCCTATTAACACACTTCCTGCTCTTCACAAATGGTTAACTTTACACATAAACATCTAATAACAGGCCATTTAAACAGGGGGCTTTCTGCACATTTACAGTGTTATAGTGTATTGGAATGTGTTGGCTGAATGGTAGAGTTTGAACATTTAACTGCAGAGAAGCAGTGTGGGTCTTCTCTGTTGCCCTTGACTGAGGAAGAGGTCAGACTGTGTTTTCACTGTTAAACGGAGCCTGAGGGGATGACTTCACAGCACAGGAGAGAAACCCTGCTCTGTTCTGTTCTGCATTGATGTGTGTGTGTGCGTGCTTGAGTATGTGCGTGTTTGTGTGTGTGTGTGTGTGTGTGTGTGTCACCCTCCTGTCCATGTACACACAGCTGGTAACAAGGTGCAGGAGGATTGCAGCTGGGGAAACATGGCCTCACCTCTCTTCTCCTCTCTCTCCATCCCCTCTCTAGACTCTCTCTCCTCTCTCTCACCTTCCCCTCTCCCCTTTCTTTCTCTCTGTAACATAGCAGGATAAACAGATGGCGTCACATCTGGAATGGATCTGCCAGAATCTTAATTGACTTGCAACATGGCTGTTTGCCTTCCACAAGATGCACTACTTTCTCTCCACATTCCATCCACCAGATTCAAGAAGCACACCGGTAGTCTGGTCCCAGATCTGTCAGTGCTGCCTTGTCAGTGGTGTGACAATGAACATAGGAGTTGGAAAGCCAGCACAAACAGGCCTGGGACCAGGATAGCAGGCCAGAGGTTGGAGAGAGAAGAATGAGGAAAGTGCAATTCCCTGACCATGATCTCCATTCATTATGAATGTCTCTGTCTATTATAAAAAAATGTACTTCTTAACCTAGACAAGAAACAAAAACACCACCCCCTATGCTTGATGAAATATGAACACTCAGCCCTTGAAATGTGAAGGAAGAGGACCAGTTCATTCTTGGGGCAGTGGTGCGAAGGAGGAGGTGTTGAGTGATTACAGAGTGCTAATTGGGTGAGGAAAGGAACGTGTGTCTAAGATCTTCTCTAACTGAGAACCACCCGTTTCAGAATATGTTATAGTGTAATCCACCCAGCTCCTCTGTAGTAGGACAGAGACACAATGTAATCTCTACTACGGCCTCATCTCTAACCTTAGTCACAGTAAAGAGTGAGAGAGAGAGAGAGAGAGAGAGAGAGAGAGAGAGAGAGGGTGAGAGGGAGAGAGAGAGAGAGAGAGGGTGAGGGAGAGAGGGTGAGAGAGAGAGAGAGAGAGAGGGAGAGAGAGGGGAGGGGGGGCAGGGGAGAGAGAGAGAGAGTGAGAGGGGAAAATAGTGAGTGAAGAAAAAAGTGAATCTCTGAACAAGCAGCAGCACCAAATGGTGTGTTGAATTAATCTCCAATCCTCCCACACAAAACTGGCAATTTGTATGTTAAAAGAAGGGAGAAGGGAGGGGGTGGGGGGCGTCCAACATGAGGGAGTGCCCCTAGGTGCCCTCAGCAGCCACCAATCTGTTGCCTACTGCTGACTGGTTAATAGTGGCATTTTGACAGCGAGACGTGCTGTTGGAGCCTGGGTGGAGGGTTGGAGGGGCATGGGGTGGCTAGACAGAGAGACAGAGACATACAGGGGTATGGAGGAGAGATGAAGAGGGGGACAGGGGGAAACGAAAGGGGCAGAGGGGAAAGCAGGGGGGAGAGGGGAGGGCAGGGGGGCATGAGCTATGATGTCTTCTTCTTTGTTCCCCATTATCTGCTTAAACACACAAACTCCTCATTCTGCTGTTAGATGCTCAGCTCACTCTGCTCTACTGGTCTGCTGAGAGACAGATGGCTGAGAACCCCTCCTCCCAGCACGACACTATGGTACACACACACATAGATACACACATACAGACTAACATACAGATACATACTCAGACACTCACATCACACACTATGGTACTCAACATTCACACTTACATGTTCATAGACGCATAGGCTACACACATACAGTAAATGCATCCCAATACTGAAATATATCAAACAAAACTTATTGAATTGTTCGAACATCAGCATTCATGAATTTACAAGACATCCTATCTTCGGACGGAAAACAGCAACACACTGTTGATTTTTCAAAGAAGAGAAGATGAGTTTTGAGAAACACATTTTCTCAGTAATTTTTCAGTAATTTCTCATCAGCCAGGGCAGGACAATCCACCTCTCTCTCAATCAGGCCGAGCTGATGACTTTAACAATGGAAAAGCTAAGGACCTCTCCAATACATCAGCCGACACTCAGCAGGGTTCGCCTCACACAGTCCTGCTCTCTCACAATAACCCTGGCCTTCTCAGAATAATTCACTGTGGAAATGTTTTGACTCAATTATGTTTTCAGGTTCCAGTTTTGATTGCTGCTTTGTTGGGTGAAAGAGATGGGGGGAGGGATTCCTTGTTTTTCTGTATTTCTTTCTCTTTATTTCTACACCGTGCTCTTTCACCCCAGCATGTTGTTCTAAACAAGCACCGGGACACGTTCCTCCTCAACTCAATTATACTCCCTTAATCCATGTTAATACTGTATGTCCATTACAGAATGTACACACAGAATGTGTGTATGTGTGTGTGTGTGTGTGTGTGTGTGTGTGTGTGTGTTCGTGCATGTTTGAGTGCTTGTGACCCTGTGTGCCTTGACACACTCATCAAGTTTATTCTCATCACAGCAGGAGAGAGAATCTTTAGTCGCTGCAGAGGCAGAGCGTACTGAACGTACTTCACTTTCAGCTCAACCAGGAACAATAGGGCATAAATATTTGTTACATACTGAAAATATCAAGTGATGCCTGTGTGTGGGCTACTGTACTGGACGTGTGTGGCTGTGTTGTTTAAGTGAACCTGAGAGTGTGATAGTATGGTGCTGGTATCTAACCACCGGTCGTGACAGGCCTCCTTTGACTTTCCCTTAGGTAAACATTCCAATTGTATCCCTCTGTCCGTGTCCTTCTGTCCATGTCCGTGTAGCACCATGCCCATCCGACCAATCCACTCTGCCTGCCTGCCACTCCGCTGGGCCTCGTAAAGCTGTGGTGGAGCTGTGGTGCAGCTGGCCAAGAACACAACGGATGAGGAGGCTTTCATCCTTTCATCCCTCTCTTTCCATTTAGCCTTTATCTTTGATGAGGGGAATCAGAGATAAGGCTGGACTTTGCCTTGAGAAAACAGAGGGAGACACATGCAGCCGGAGAGGAGGGAAAGAGGAGGAGGAGGAGGTAGGTGTTCTGTTTCAGGATCCTGCCGGACTTAGTGAGGAAAGGTTGTGAAAATAACACTGGAGTCCAAAGCTGAGTCTGAGACCCATGCGTGAAATCGCCAACAGAGGGATTAATTGAGACTGTGAAAGGAGAATTAGAGTGGCGGACGGGTGGGTAGGAGGATCCCCCCCCCTGTTCATAGAGGTATGCGTGAGCCGACCCACTGCTGCACAAGTGCTACAGAAGAAAGTCTGTCCCAGTTTTGGGCGAGAGGGGGTTTCAAGGATGAGGGTTCAAGGATTCTTTGAGAGTGACCTCATAAACATTCCTTAAGATGAAGAAAGAGGAAAATAAAAAACAATATGTATTTATTCCAAAAACATACAAAACTGAAAGGTGAGTGTGGAAAAATGTTTGAGATTTTGATTTCACTGCTGCGTGGCCTTGGGTGGCTTGTGAGGGATGTCATCACGCAAACTATATGAAATTCAAATAAATGGACCCACTCGCCATCTCTGATGGGTTGAAGAGAAAATCATGTGATCAGTCCCTGAACAAACCTCCATGTCTGAATACTATCTGTGATGCATGATTTGAAGCAGTCAGGCGCAGGAGGGTAAATCACAGTATACAGAGTTTATTCTGTAATCCAGCGTAACCAGTCCAGTGCGCAAAACAGGCGCACTGAAACGAACATGCACCCGGCAATACAAAATACTGAGCTCAACCGAGCTACTAATCCTCAAAATGAACAATCACCCACAAGGACAAGGGGGCAGAGGGAACACTTAAACACGTACTAATGAGGGGAATATGAACCAGGTGGGTGTAATTGACAAGACAAAACAAATGGAATGATGAGATATGCAGCGGCTGTGACTAGAACGCCGAAGTCTGCCCGAACAAGGAGGGGAGGCAGCTTCAGAGGAAGTCGTGACAGTACCCCCTCTTGATGCGCAGGTCCAGCAGCACGCCGACCCCGGCCTCGGGGACGGCCAGGAGGACGCAGAGCAGGGCGAGCCGGATCGCGACGGTGGAAATCCCGCAACAGGGAGGGATCGTGGATATCCCTCACTGGGAAACAGCACCGTTCCTCCGGACCATACCCCTCCCACTCCACGAGGTACTGAAGGCCCCCCACCCGACGCCTCGAATCCAGGATGGAACGGACAGAGTACGCCGGGACCCCCTCGATGTCCAGAGGAGGCGGAGGGACCTCCCGCACCTCAGACTCCTGGAGCGGACCAGCCACCATCGGCCTGAAGAGGCACATGCAACGAGGGGTTAATACGGTAATCGTGAAGGAGTAATAACCTATAGGTAACCTTGTTGATTCTCCTCAGGACTTTGAACGGCCCCACAAACCGCGGGCTCAGTTTCCGGCAGGGCAGGCGGAGGGGCAGATTCCGGGTCGAGAGCCAGACCCGATCACCCGGTACGAAGACCGGGGCCTCACTGCGGTGGCGGTCAGCGTTGGCCTTCTGACGACGCACGGCGCGTTGGAGGTGGAAGTGGGCAGCGTCCCACGTCTCCTCAACGTGCCGAAACCAGTCATCCACCGCAGGAGCCTCGGTCTGGCTCTGGTGCCACGGTGCCAGAACCGGTTGATAACCTAAAACACATTGGAATGGCGTTAGGTTAGTGGAGGAGTGACGGAGAGAGTTCTGGGCATATTCGGCCCATGGCAAGAACACCGACCACTCCCCCGGCCGGTCCTGGCAAAAGGACCGCAGGAACCTACATACATCCTGATTTACCCGTTCCACCTGCCCATTAGACTCGGGGTGGAAACCAGAGGTCAGGCTGACCGAGACACCCAGACGTTCCATGAACGCCTTCCAGACCTTGGATGTGAACTGGGGACCCCAGTCAGATACTATATCCTCTGGTACCCCGTAGTGCCGGAAGACGTGTGTAAATAGGGCCTCCACAGTTTGCAGGGCCATGGGGAGACCGGGCAGAGGAAGGAGGCGGCAGGCCTTGGAAAAGCGGTCCACAACGACCAGGATGGTGGTGTTACCTTGGGAGAGGGGAAGATTGGTAAGGAAATCAACACTCAGGTGAGACCATGGTCGTTGTGGAACTGGTAAAGGTTGTAACTTACCCGCTGGGAGGTGCCTAGGTGCCTTACTCTGGGCGCACACCGAGCAGGAGGAGACATACACCCTCACGTCCTTAGCCAAAGTAGGCCATCAGTACTTTCCGGTCAGGCAGCACACTGTACAACCGATACCTGGCTGACCAGAGGAGGGTGACGTGTGTGCCCAGTAGATCAGACAGTCACGGATAAGAGCAGGCACGTAATGCAGCCCAGCTGGACACTGAGGTGGAGATGGCTCTGTGCGTAACGCCTGCTCTATATCCGCGTCCATCACCCATACTACCGGTGCAGGAGGCCGGGAGTATGGGGGTGTTGTCTCTGGGCCTCTCCTCAGTGTCATACAGCCATGACAATGCGTCTGCCTTCACGTTCTTCATACCCGGGATGTATGATAGTGTGAAATCAAACCGGGTGAAGAATAGGGCCCACCTGGCCTGGCGAGGATTCAGCCTCCTCGCTGCCCAGATGTACTCCAAGTTACGGTGGTCCGTCCATACGAGGACAGGGTGTTTCGCCCCTTCGAGCCAATGCCTCCACACGATCAGGGCTCAAACAACATCCAACAGCTCCCAATCACCAACGTCATAGTTCTTCTCTGCCGGCTGAGCTTCTTAGAGAAGAAGGCACGGGGCGGAGCTTGGATGGCGTGCCCGAGCGTTGAGATAGGACAGCGCGCCTATCCCTACCTCGGACGCATCCACCTCCACTACGAACGGTAGTGATGGATCGGGGTGGGTCAGTACCGGGGCTGAGGTGAACAGACCCCTCAGGTTACTGAAGGACCTGTCAGCCTCAGCAGACCAGCGGAGCTGGGACGGCCCACCCTTCAATAGAGATGTAATGGGAGCTGCAACCTTGCCAAAGCCCCGGATAAACCTCAGATAGTAGTTGGCGAAGCCAATAAAGCGCTGCAACTCCTTAACCGTGGTTGGAGTCGGCCAATTACGCACGGCTGAAATGCGATCTCCCTCCATCTCCACACCTGAGGTGGTAATGCGGTATCCGAGGAAGGAGACGGACTGCTGGAAAAACAGACACTTTTCTGCCTTGACATAAAGGTAATTTTCCAACAGTCGGGCCAGCACGTTGCGAACCAGGGACACATGCTCGGCGCGTAGTGGAATACACCTGAATGTCATTGATGTAGACCACTACACCACGACCAAGCATGTCCCGAAACACCTCGTTCACAAAGGACTGTAAGACGGATGCAGCATTCATCAAGCCGTAGGGCATAACCAGGTATTCATAATGCCCCGTAGTTGTGCTGAATGCTGTCTTCCACTCATCCCCCTCTCGGACACGCACCAGGTTGTACGCACTCCGGAGATCTAATTTGGTGAAGAAGCGCGCCCCATGCATTGACTCGATCACTGAAGAAATGAGGGGGAGAGGATAACTAAATCATATCGTCTCCTTGTTCAGTGTTCGATAATCAATGCAAGGGCGCAGACTGCCGTCTTTCTTCTTCACAAAAAAGAAACTTGGAGGCGGGTGATGTGGAGGGACGTATAAACCCCTGGTGCAGGGACTTGGTGATGTATGTTTCCATAGCCTCTGTGTCAGCCTGTGACAGGGGATACACATGATGAGGTGGTAACTTTGTCACCTGCGTTTTGGAAAACGCGTGCGCCAAATCGAGGTATTCGGGGGGAATGCGCACAGGTACTCTCTGGACTTTCCACTGTGGTTGCACAAACGGAAACACCGAGACACCTACCCTGACACTCTCGCGACCACCCTGTGAGAACCCTCTGCGGCCATGAGAATGTGAGGTTGTGGAGTGCTAACCAATGGATACCTAGTACCACAGGGAAAGCAGGAGACTCAATAATAAAAAACGTGACTTGCTCGCAATGACTCTCGTGGGTAACCATGGTGATTGGTGCGGTAACTTCCCTAACAAACCCGGACCCTAATGGTCGACTGTCAAGTGCTCTCTCGGATCGCGGCTCCACCCAGCTCCATCAGCTCGTGATCCGAGTCGGCCGGGGTTGGAACGGGCAGACCCCCTCCAGGACATCCTCTGGCTGCCAGCAGGTTGTCCAAATGGATGGCCATGTCCACCAGTTGCGTGAAGGACAACATAGTGTCCCGGCAGGCTAGCTCCCTTCGGACGCCCTCCCGCAGATGGCACCGGAAGTGGTCGATAAGTGCCCGCTCGTTCCACCCGGACCCAGCTGCTAGAGTCCGAAACTCCAAGGCAAAGTCCTGCGCAGTCCTCGTCCCCTACCTCAGGTGGACCAGCCGCTCATCCGCCTCTCAACCTTTGGGCGGGTGATCGAAGACAGCCCGAAAGAGGCGAGTGAACTCCCTGTAGTTGTCCAACGCAGCTCCTACTTCGTTCCAGACCGCGTTGGCCCACTCCAGGGCTTTCCCCGAGAGGCAGGAGACGAGGGCGGACACCTTCTCCCGCTCCGATGGGGACGGGCTGATGCTGGAGAAGTAAAGCTCCAGTTGGAGGAGGAATCCCTGGCAGAGAGCAGCTGTCCCGTCGAACTCCCGTGGTCGGGATATGTGGATCCCTCTGGGTGCTGGGATGTGGGTGGCTGGATCCGGTTGCCCAGCTGGTCTCGACAGATCGGGTCCTCTCCTCTCCAGGCGTTGGACAACCTGGAGAACCCAATCCATCGCTTCTCCCAAGCTGGCTAGCATTGTTGAATGCTCCTGGACCCGTGCCACGACTCCAGGCATGCACTCCTCTCCCGCTGACTCCATAGCGGGTGGGTGATTCTGTGATGCGTGATTTAAAGGAGTCAGGCGCAGGAGGGTAAATCACAGTATACAGAGTTTATTCCGTAATCCAGCGTAACCAGTCCAGTGCGCAAAACAGGCGCACTGGAACAAACATGCACATGGGGAAAATACCCCGGCAATATAAAATACTGAGCTCAACCGAGCTACTAATCCTCACAATGAACAATCACCCACAAGGACAAGGGGGCAGAGGGAACACTTAAACACGTGCTAATGAGGGGAATATGAACCAGGTGTGTATAATTGACAAGACAAGACAAATGGAATGATGAGATATGGAGCGGCAGTGGCTAGAAGGCCGGTGACGACGAACGCCGAAGCCTGCCCGAACAAGGAGGGGAGGCAGCTTCGGAGGAAGTCGTGACACTATCATACAATATACATTTATAGTATGCTTGTATATTTAAGCTATATACAGTACATCTACATACATTTATAGTACACTTACATTATACTACACAGTGAGCAATGGAAGAGAGTAGTACCACCAGCAAATCTCTTCAAATATATTCAAGTAAATCATTTTATCTAAAACATAATTGGTTTTTGCATCTGTAACCTTTCTCTGTGCAGACGTATCGAACTGGACTGCGTTGTTTGCTGTGACATTTTCTGACATTTGGGCATATGAACAAACATTTCAGATGGGAAAAGAATATATAATCTGGACTAGCATCAAGATAATCCCCAAAACTAACAGTGAAGTCTGTGCTTGTGTGGCTAGGATCGATATAATAGACAAGTCACTCTTTTCACAGCTGAATAACAGGTTGGTGGGGTAAACAAGCCTTCTGTTCAGACGGACGCACGCACACACGGACAGGCGGAAAGACAGACAGACAGTGGACCTCTGCTCATCACAGGGAAAGACATATACATATAACAGACATCTACGTATAACAGACATACACGTATCACAGACATACACGTATCACAGACATACACGTATCACATCTATGTATAACAGTGACAGTGAGAGAGATAGGAATGGCTAACACCCAAACTATCTAGGGTTGAACCGGATGTGGACGTGGTGTGGGATCTGGACATGAAGCTAGGGTTAGGGTTGTGGTTGAGGCTAGCATAGGGTTGAACCAGATGTGGACGTGATGTGGGATTTGGATGTGAAGCTAGGGGTAGAGCTGGAGATAGTTAGTCATGTCCACATCGCAGTTCAACCCTAACCTTAGCCTCCACCACAACACTAACCCAAATAAGTAATTTACCAAGAGTTTTGCAACCCTAATCATACGTTTTTAGGTCCGGCTCATTTTAACCACTGCATGTGTGTTTGTGTACTTCTTATGGTGGCTATGAACATACAGTAATATTTATGTTGTGTTAGAATGTGTTATTTACACATGCTGCTGTGTGTGTGTGTGTGTGAGTCACATTCTTGGGGGCAACAGCAGGCCCTCACCTGTCTGGGCTCCACTACAACAAGGGGCTCTGGTTTCCTCACTGGGCATGCTCCAAAGCCCTGTCATAAACAGCAAAGGATTAGCCAATCAGCATTTGCGCCTTCTTGTCTTTCTTTAGGGACGACGCCACCAAAATGGACACCTTCTGTTTGGACAATATTCTGCAGTTGGCAACTGTGGTGGCTAAGCTAACCTCTGTGTGCTGCTTCTGGAAGTTAACAGAGAGAGAGGAGGAGGGGTCATGTACTAACGACCAGTTTCTTCTTCTTCCACAAATGATGAGTAAACAACCAGTTCTGACCAACAGTGGTTTTCTGTCTGGGTATGACCTAAACCCAACAGATCCATTTGGGTTGGTCATTGGCTTGGTCGTTTCCCTCCCCAAGAGCTTGAGATTGGAAAGGCACCTGTAAATGATTAGTGAGTTTATGGAGTGTTGGATGGATGTATACAGCCAGCCCAGGGGTGGATAGATAGAATCACAGTGAAAGGTAGCAGAATAAATGAAGCTGGTCATTAACCTCACTGGACCACAATTAGACATGCACTGCTATTTCTGCAGAGGGAGGGAGGGAGGGAGGGAGGGAGGGTAATAATGAGGGAGTGTGAAAGATTGCTCTTATTTCCTCTATGGGGAAACACCCAGTCATTTCAATATCCTGGTTAATCCAATAAGAACATCTAACGGTTGGAGCTTTAATAATGGAACCCTAACCAGAGTGGGCATAATACCTGAGTAATATAGCAATGTGTTTAAATCCACTACATAGACCTCCTCCAGTCCAGCATCTGGTAGCTATCCAGGCCATTGAGGAGGCCATGCATTGAACCTGATGCTCCTGCACAACTCCTGCAGGAGTATGACTTGTCCTGCAAAAATGTTGAAAATCCTGCACAAACATGGCAATTCCTGTAGGACCATGACAATTCCTGCAGGAATCCTGAAGGATCAAAACCTGCAAGATTATGACAAGGACCAAGTAAACTCCAGCAGATATTAAACCTGCAGGATTTTGATATTCCTGCAGTATATGTTAATTCCTGCAGGACTGAGTAAATACCAGGACCGAAATCTGCAGGATTTTGATATTCCTGCAGGATATGGCAATTTTTTGTGTATTCTGACATTTCAGGAGAAAACGTATTATGTTAATAATGATTTATAAACAATGGTTTGTAAATCAGCTCTCTAGCCTGCCTATAAACCTATGTTCCTTTGTATGAAGTTGTGATAAAAAAAAGTCTGATACCATGACAAATCTCTTCTTCCGTCTAGAAGAAGAAGAAGAAGAAGAAGAAGAAGAAGAAGAAGAAGAAGAAGAAGAAGAAGAAGAAGAAGAAGAAGAAGAAGAAGAAGAAGAAGAAGAAGAAGAAGAAGAAGAAGAAGAAGAAGAAGAAGAAGAAGAAGAAGAAGAAGAAGAAGAAGAAGAAGAAGAAGAAGAAGAAGAAGAAGAAGAAGAAGAAGAAGAAGAAGAAGAAGAAGAAGAAGAAGAAGAAGAAGAAGAAGAAGAAGAAGAAGAAGAAGAAGAAGAAGAAGAAGAAGGAAGAAGGAAGAAGAAAGAAGAAGAACCACCACCTGTGGGATTAAATGGTCCTAATGTCCTTGTAATAGTTATGGCAGACAGAGGCACAGGGATGGGGAGAGTGATGCAGTGCTGTAGCCTGAGCTGTCTAGGGTTGAAACGACTATAGCAAACACACAGTAAACATCCATCAGACAGTAGAGAGAGGGGGGAAGAGAGAGAGGAGAGAAAGAGGGGGAGAGAGAGAGAGAGAGAGAGAGAGAGAGAGAGAGAGAGAGAGAGATGAAGCTCCTCATCACTGACCTCTCTAGACCCACAAATCTTCTCGCTTAATTGGAGATCGTCCCGTATCGATTTTCATCAGCCTCTTTATTTGCCGTAGCGACCACACATAACCAGGGGACATTTAGTGTGCTTCTCACTGCTAAAATGTCCCATCTCTGAAATACGATTAAATTGAATCATTGCAGAAAATGGTATTAGTAAACATAGTAAACATATCACAGTTTTGGGGTTTCTTTTTTTTTTTTTTTACTTGCATTTCACTTCAGTCTTTTTGGTTTATTATTAGCTGGTCAGAATGCAATACTTTTCTTTTTATTGGTAAATGTAATAGTAAATATACAGTTTCATGTAGTCTAATAGATTTGCTTTGTTTTGTTTCTTATATATTTTCCAGCATCTATAGACAATATAAGTTGATTATTGCATTTACACTCAAATTCTTACAGTAGCCTACAATAGAAAACACACGTCAATTATGAGCCATTTTTTCTTTGCAAAAAGTGTTCCATTTATTTTTTTCCGCATAGAATTTGTTTAAATCAAAACACACTCATATGCAAGCAGACTATTTTGATTGCAATTATATTTCAAAACCCTAAATAAACATTCACTAAATAAATACAACTTTTCCCTTGTGCTTCAAAGTGGTGTCTTTTTCTGAGCATATTTACATCATAAATAACTTTGGAGAAGCACAATTCAGACTCTGACAAAATTCCAAACGTATAAATATATGAGACATAGTGACCACATTTACAACAGAATCCAGGGAAACGCTTGAAATGTGTCACACCGCCTACAAAACAGTATAATAAACATGATATGAAGGTTGTCTCAAGCGTTAGTGAAAGGTAATGCCAGCTTATAACAAACAAGAATTATCATGATCAGATGTTATGATGATTTAGGCTGTCTAAACGACTACCCAACCGATTGGATTGCATATTGCTGCATGCATCATGACTTTGTGAAAACATTTCATGAATTGTCATGTAACATAATATAATTATGGTAATAATAACTAATGTCATGTTGGTACAAGCAAGTGTTGCCATGGCATCATTCTGTAATATTAGACAGAAAGTGGCCTAACCTCTCTCCTGAACAGTGCACTAGTCAATCAACCACATCAGACACAATCTCTCCATTTCACCATCTCTTGATTTTTCCTTCATCTCATCATCTGTTCAATAAACAATGGGCATCTCTTTCCAGTACAATAACTGTACAATTACCCTTGTTGACACTATAACAAGACATGCCTCGAAGGTACACACACGCTCAGCCTTATTAGCATGCTAACTCCCACCTCAGCCGTGTTAGCATGCTAACTCTCACCTCAGCCTTGTTATCATGCTAACTCTCACCTTAGTCTTGTTAGCATGCTAACTCCGACGTCAGCCTTGTTAGCATGCTAACTCCCACCTCAGTCTTTACCTTGTAAACTCCCCCTCAGCATTTACCACTACACCTGGCGAATGAGACAATCCATGTCATCATATTGACCCTTAGCCTCCCAGTAATCACATCTCAATAAGGTTGTTCATTAGACATTGTATATAATGTGTTTATCCTCACTGAGGTGACATTATACCACTATAGACCAAAGCACTAATAACTGTTGTAGTATAGGTGAACTGTTGGTACACTTCCCTTAATCCATACCTTACCTAGTGGGGAAAACACAGATAGAATGCATTTGCATAATCGTTGATGTCTGTGAAGTTTTTTTGTGTAATTTATGCTTCATCTCTGTACTGCACACCTGTAATCAGCTGCAGGAAGTAGTGGTGCTGAGGGTGCTGCAGAATTATTATCACAAAAGTAGTGCTCTGGGCCTTTACCCATCCTGTATTAGCGGGCCGAGATAGCAGTCTGTAGCAGGGGCAAAAAACTAATCTATTTAACCAGGTCTAGTTGACTTTAACTCTTAAGTTATTTTGTGATAAGGGGATTCTGACCACCAACATCACTAAAAAGCGCACTAACCTTGAGCCCTGCCCTGTTAACTCAAAACATATCCACAACCCCATCTTCAACCATAGGGATGAGGTTCCCACAGTGAAACTTAATTTCTGACAGTGCAAATGGAATAACGTAGCTCTGTAAAAACTAAAGGAAAAGGAAACCCAAGAAGTAGGATAGGGAAAAAAAGGGTTTTGCTGGATAAGATGCAGAAGAGGCCGTTGAGGCTGGGCTATAGCATGGAGATTCCATGGATCCACAGTTTCTTCTTCATGTGTTTTAGTGTACGTCCAAAATGTCACCCTATTCCCTATGTAGTGCATTACTTTTGACCAGAGCCCTATGCAGGCTCTGGTCAAAAGTAGCGTACTGTATAGGGAATAGGGTGACATTTTAGACATCCCTTTAGTGTTATTGGACGAGTGGGTGTTAGCTGCCGTTGGTGATGATGACGGAGGTCCCCTTGTGTCCCGGCCCCTGCTCTGCCTGCATGCGCAGGTGTGAAGTCACGTCGTAGTGGGTGGAGCCAGCGGAGGAACAGAAGTCCCTGAGGCTCTCTGTGTCATACAGGTGCTCCAGGGCGTAGCCCGTCATGGAGTAGGTAGCAGCTTGCTTGTCCAGATAGGGCCTCCTCGTTTGGGTTTGGGGGTGGGAAGGGTAGAGGGCCGGGGCAGGGGTAGGGGAGGAGGCTGAGCAGGGGCCTGGACGGCCAAGCTGGTGATGCAGGGGCTGGGGGAGAGGGAGAGGGGACAGGTCTGTCTGTCCGGTCTGCTGGAGGTAGTTTTTGGGCTTGGGGGGGTGGTGGTCAGACCCTGGGCTGCTGAGCCTGGAGAGAGGGGCAGGGCTTGAGGCGGGGCTGATCACCTGACCCAGCTGACCCAGGCCACGGCACAACACGCTCTGTAGCACCCCCTGGGGGTAGTCGGTGGTGAAGCAGGGGCCGGGGCCCTTCGGGAGGCCGTTGGCAGGCCCTAGAGGAGTGTCAGGGCCTGGGTGGAGCTTGCTGCGGTGCTGCAGCCGATTCTCCTCCTCCTTGATCATCTGCTGCGTGGCTCGGATCAGGGTCTCGATCTTGCTCGGCTCCTGGGGGCTGGCCCGGAAGTAGTCTGCGCGGTAACGATCCCCTGAGTCGCTGGCGGAGCCCCCGTCTGGCGAGCTGACCACACTGTCCTGGTCCCATTGGCCACGGTCTGTAGAGGGAGGGACAGAACACTGATCTTAGAGCCAACAGGAAGCTATATCCAGGGCTAAGCAGAACTAGCAGCATGTTATCCTACAGGTTAAGTGTTAAAACTAACATGCATTTTTCTGCTGACCTCTTCCAGGTCACCATTGCAAAAGAGGTTTTTAACCACAAGGTTCTTTCCTGGTTAAATAAAGGTTAAATAAAGCAGAGGTGGGAGATCTGAAGTGTGAGCAGGCTTTTGTACCAACCCGAATGAAATCTGTGTGTCTTTGAGCCTGCAACAGTGGAGTTCACCCATCTCCAGCCTCCTACAGTAATACAAGCTAAAGGGCCAGGGATAGGGACTTACTATGCAGACTGTGGATGGAGGTGATGTGGGGCACGCTGCTCTCGTATCCCTCTCCATTCTCCAGGGACGAGGTCTTGGCCAGGGGCAGCACAGAGCGGGAAGCTCCCCACCATGCCTCTCTCCCACCCTGAGGAGCACCCAGGAAGTACCTCCCTGCCTCACAGCGGCCCCGCTCGCACGTCTGGTTGTGGCCTTGTGTGTGGAGGTGGGAGTGGCTGTCGCTGGGGGTGTGGTGGTGGTGCTCCTCAGTGATTGGGAGGCTGTAGCAGAGGGGACGTGGCTCGGAGAACTGCTTGTAGGCACAGGAGGCGCCAAGCCCCTCTCCCTGCTCCAGCAGCTGAGGGGAAGTGGAGTCTGTGAGGGGAGATCCTGCCCAAGGGCTATCCTGGTCCGACTCTGACCGCTCGGCCTGGAAACCAGTGTACTGCAGAGATAGCA
>NC_139990.1:56759882-56827382 GCF_964263955.1 Coregonus lavaretus | reverse complement strand
ACGCGAAATCTCCATTCACAAATTCTAAACTCTCTACTCTTTCACCAAGCTGGCAGCCATAAACGCTCATCATCTTTATGGCCTATCAATTAAAACCTCATAAACACCGTTATGGATTTGGGGAGGGGGTAGTCTGCGGCTGCAGCAGTGCGTGTCGAGCCGTTTCCATCTTCTCTCCTCTGTACGGAGCAGCCTCTTCTGCCTCCTCTGGTTAATGGAGTGTTTTATGGGCCTAATTCATTTACTGCAACACTTTTACATCTGCAGCAATACACATTACACACAGCAGCACACCAGGAAATACTAACACTGACAGAACCAATAGAGCTTGACTTAGACTATATCTATATCTGGACTGTTTGCAGTTCAGTTGATAAAGCAAGTGCATGCCGAGTGAAAAGAGGTTTGAATGTTATGATGACTTTTCCAGTGGAAAACTGGGTTGAAGCAAATATCAGTGCTCATGCATGACAGAGGCCCACACTAAGCTCAATACCACTGACTGAGAAAGAAAGTCCACCAGACCTGGGTTCAAACTGTA
Source organism: Coregonus lavaretus (assembly GCF_964263955.1). Classification (NCBI taxonomy): domain Eukaryota; kingdom Metazoa; phylum Chordata; class Actinopteri; order Salmoniformes; family Salmonidae; genus Coregonus; species Coregonus lavaretus. The sequence goes on along the minus strand of NC_139990.1, from coordinate 56,826,841 downwards.
TTGGTTTTCTTTCTAATACGTCAGCTTGACAGGATTGAGGTTTGCCTGGCGCAATAGAGACAATGGAATATTGCCAACAGTGAAAGCCCTTCTATCTGACACCTCAGGCCAGGTTGACTCAATCAAACACATTCAAAGTATTAGGAAGAAAAAAAATAGTTTTGAACCCATGCCTGACTGAGGCAGTTGACACAGTCTGCAGACAGACAGATGGACATGTTGTTCATTCCACAGACACCATGCCAAGTGACTTTCCCTTCCTGGGTGAGGGTACCAAAGGTAACAGCCAAGTCCATAGACATGACCTCAACACACAGACACCCACACTACTCAACACAATAACTATCCTACACAGACACCCACGCTGCTCAACAAAATAACTATTCTACACACAGACACCCACGCTGCTCAAAACAATAACTATGCTACACACAGACACCCACACTACTCAACACAATAACGATTCTACACACAGACACCCACACTACTACACATCATAACTATTCTACACACAGACACCCACACTACTACACATCATAACTATTCTACAGCAGAAGAAAGTGACAGTAAACAACTTTCAGTTTTTCATGAAATTATTATTCTAAATTGAAAACAGTGATAGAACGCTGCAGCCTTCCTGTCAGCTGCTGTAACCTCTCACCCTAATAGAGAAAATAAACTAACAGAACATTTCATCCTAAAATCTCCACAACACAAAGCACAGTTGACAGGCTTTGAACAGATGAAAAGACACCATTCCGCTACACTATAAATGACCTCACCAAATAAATAGACTTTTCCTTAAGTCCTTTTTACAATCCTGTCAAAACGTACCTTCAACAAACACCTCATCCACTACACTTAAGTGATTTATGCAAATGAACCAAAAATGTGACATGTTTATTTTTAACCTAAGAATATATACAGTACCAGTCAAAAGATTGGACACACCTACTCATTCCAGGGTTTTTCTTTATTTGTGCTATTTTCTACATTGTAGAATAATAGTGAAGACATCAAAACTATGAAATAAAACATATGGAATCATATAGTAACCAAAAAAGTGTTCAACAAATCAAAATATATTTTATATTTAAGATTCTTCAAAGTAGCCACCCTTTGCCTTGATGACAGCTTTTCACACTCTTGGCATTCTCTCAACCAGCTTCATGAGGTAGTCACCTGGAATGCATTTCAATGAACAGGTGTAGGTCCTCTGTAGCTCAGCTGGTAGAGCACGGCGCTTGTAACGCCAAGGTAGTGGGTTCGATCCCCGGGACCACCCATACACAAAAATGTATGCACGCATGACTGTAAGTCGCTTTGGATAAAAGCGTCTGCTAAATGGCATATTATTATTATTATTATAGGTGTGCCTTGTTAATTTGTGGGATTTCTTTCCTTCTTAATGCATTTGAGCATTAGTCCATATTATGGCAAGAACAGCTCAAATAAGCAAAGAGAAACGACAGTCCATCATTACTTTAAAACATTTCAAGAACTTTGAAAGTTTCTTCAAGTGCAGTCGCAAAACCAGCAAGCTCTATGATGAAACTGGCTCTCATGAGGACCATCACAGGAAAGGAGTACCGCTGCTGCAGAGGATAAGTTCATTAGAATTACCAGCCTCAGAAATTGCAGCCCAAATAAATGCTTCACAGAGTTCAAGTAACAGCCACATCTCAACATCAACTGTTCAGAGGAGACTGTGTGAACCAGGCCTTCATGGTCGAATTGCTGCAATGAAACCACTACTAAAGGACACCAATAAGAAGAAGAGACGTGCTTGGGCCAAGAAACACGACCAATGGACATTAGAGCGGTGGAAATCTGTCCTTTGGTCTGATTAGTCCAAATTTGAGATTTCTGGTTCCAACCGCCGTGTCTTTGTGAGACACGGAGTAGGATAACGGATGATCTCCGCATGTGTGGTTCCCACCGTGAAGCATGGAGGAGGTGTGATGGTGTGGGGGTGCTTTGCTGGTGACACTGTCTGTGATTTATTTAGAATTCAAGGCACACTTAACCAGCATGGCTACCACAGCATTCTTCAGCGATACGCCATCCCATCTGGTTTGCACTTAGTGGGACTATCATTTGTTTTTCAACAGGACAATGACCCAACACACCTCCAGGCTGTGTAAGGGCTATTTGACCAAGAAGGAGAGTGATGGAGTGCTGCATCAGATGACCTGGCCTCCACAATCACCCGACCTCAACCCAATTGAGATGGTTTGGGATGAGTTGGACCGCAGAGTGAAGGAAAAGCAGCCAACAAGTGCTCAGCATGTGGGAACTTCTTCAAGACTGTTGGAAAAGCATTCCAGGTGAAGCTGGTTGAGAGAATGCAAAGAGTGTGCAAAGCTGTCATCAAGGCAAAGGGTGGCTACTTTGAAGAATCTCAAATATCAAATATATTTTGATTTGTTTAACACTTTTTTGGTTACTACATGATTCCATATGTGTTATTTCATAGTTTTGATGTCTTCACTATTATTCCACAATGTAGAAAATAGTTTTAAAAAATAAAGAAAAACCCTGGAATGAGTAGGTGTGTCCAAGCTTTTGACTGTTTTTTAAATATTTTTTATTAACCTCTCGTTAATTGCTTTGCAGTGATGGCTTGTGTAAACATCGGGTGCCAATACTCATTATTTTATCAGAGAGGGAAACGACAGCTAAGTAGCGCTACATAGAAATGTGTGTGTATGTTTGTGTGTGTGTGTGTGTGTGTGTGTTTGTGTGTGTGTGTGCGTGTGTGTGTGGTGCTGTGTACACATCTGAACAGGCTCAGGCCTGGCTGGACACTCCCAGAGCCAGGAATCACATCAGACCAAACAAATCAAGGACAGTTGTGACTGCTGATCTCTCTCTGCGGTGCCATGCTTCCCGCTAGGAGATATAATCATCCATTGAAGAAATACCAGACACTCTAGACCTACAGCACCATTCTTTCCACTGAAAGAGTCCACGCCTTTGATAAGGATGTACCACAGACTTATTGGTGATGTACAGACAAAGCAAAAGGGTAGGATATACAGTGGGGGAAAAAAGTATTTAGTCAGCCACCAATTGTGCAAGTTCTCCCACTTAAAAGATGAGAGAGGCCTGTAATTTTCCTCATAGGTACACGTCAAATATGACAGACAAATTGAGAAAAAAAAATCCAGAAAATCGCATTGTAGGATTTTTAATGAATTTATTTGCAAATTATGGTGGAAAATAAGTATTTGGTCACCTACAAACAAGCAAGATTTCTGGCTCTCACAGACCTGTAACTTCTTCTTTAAGAGACTCCTCTGTCCTCCACTCGTTACCTGTATTAATGGCACCTGTTTGAACTTGTTATCAGTATAAAAGACACCTGTCCACAACCTCAAACAGTCACACTCCAAACTCCACTATGGCCAAGACCAAAGAGCTGTCAAAGGACACCAGAAACAAAATTGTAGACCTGCACCAGGCTGGGAAGACTGAATCTGCAATAGGTAAGCAGCTTGGTTTGAAGAAATCAACTGTGGGAGCAATTATTAGGAAATGGAAGACATACAAGACCACTGATAATCTCCCTCGATCTGGGGCTCCACTCAAGATCTCACCCCGTGTGGTCAAAATGATCACAAGAACGGTGAGCAAAAATCCCAGAACCACACGGGGGGACCTAGTGAATGACCTGCAGAGAGCTGGGACCAAAGTAACAAAGCCTACCATCAGTAACACACTACGCCGCCAGGGACTCAAATCCTGCAGTGCCAGACGTGTCCCCCTGCTTAAGCTAGTACATGTCCAGGCCCGTCTGAAGCTTGCTAGAGTGCATTTGGATGATCCAGAAGAGGATTGGGAGAATGTCATATGGTCAGATGAAACCAAAATAGAACTTTTTGGTAAAAACTCAACTCGTCGTGTTTGGAGGACAAATAATGCTGAGTTGCATCCAAAGAACACCATACCTACTGTGAAGCATGGGGGTGGAAACATCATGCTTTGGGGCTGTTTTTCTGCAAAGGGACCAGAACGACTGATCTGTGTAAAGGAAAGAATGAATGGGGCCATGTATCGTGAGATTTTGAGTGAAAACCTCCTTCCATCAGCAAGGGCATTGAAGATGAAATGTGGCTGGGTCTTTCAGCATGACAATGATCCCAAACACACCGCCCGGGCAACGAAGGAGTGGCTTTGTAAGAAGCATTTCAAGGTCCTGGAGTGGCCTAGCCAGTCTCCAGATCTCAACCCCATAGAAAATATTTGGAGGGAGTTGAAAGTCTGTGTTGCCCAGTGACAGCCCCAAAACATCACTGCTCTAGAGGAGATCTGCATGGAGGAATGGGCCAAAATACCAGCAACAGTGGGTGAAAACCTTGTGAAGACTTACAGAAAACGTTTGACCTGTGTCATTGCCAACAAAGGGTATATAACAAAGTATTGAGAATTTTTTGTTATTGACCAAATACTTATTTTCCACCATAATTTGCAAATAAATTCATAAAAAATCCTACAATGTGATTTTCTGGATTATTTTTTCTCATTTTGTCTGTCATAGTTGACGTGTACCTATGATGAAAATTACAGGCCTCTCTCATCTTTTTAAGTGGGAGAACTTGCACAATTGGTGGCTGACTAAATACTTTTTTTCCCCACTGTAGGCACAGTGGGACTAGCACACAGATTATGAGCCACTGATGTAGTGTTAGTCCTGTGTGTCATCCACCAAGGACCACATAAGAAATAAGGGTTGTACAATGCTTTCATGTGTTATCCTCTGGGGTTTTACAGAGGTACCTACGTGAGGACGTAGTTGACACTGACGATACAGTGGGGTCTGGAGGAACGGCTGTTGTGTACGATGGTGGCATAGCTCTGGACCCAGACCCAGCCACCCTGCTTAGCCAGGAACCTATAGTACTTAGTGGTCACTTGGCCTTTTACCAGCACTGGAGGGGGGGGGGGGGGGGGGGGGAAGAAGAGAGAGAGAGAGAGAGAGAGAGAGAGAGAGAGAGAGAGAGAGAGAGAGAGAGAGAGAGAGAGAGAGAGAGAGAGAGAGAGAGAGAGAGAGAGAGAGAGAGAGAGAGTTAGAGGGAAACTGAAATTCTTGTGCATATCATTGTTCCAAATATAATTAATCATTAATTAGTGGTCATGTATAACATAATTGGATGATATGATTGTAGTGCAACATGGATGTCGTTCTAAGTAGAACAGGTTATTGCAATTACTCTGTCATACACAAAATAATTTAACCATAATATCAATCAGATGGTTCAACAAAAAAAATGCTGTAAAGCAATTATTAAAGTACAATTACAGTGCATTCGGAAAGTATTCAGACCCATTGACTTTTTCCACATTTTGTTATGTTACAGCCTTATTCTAAAATGGATTAAATAAAATAAAAATCCTCAGAAATCTACACACAATACCCCATAATGACAAAGCGAAAACAGGTTTAGAATTTTTTAGAATATAAGGTCCCACAGTTGACAGTGCATGTCAGAGCAAAAACCAAGCCATGAGGTTAAAAGAATTGTCCGTAGAGGTCCAAGACAGGATTGTGTCGAGGCACAGATCTGGGAAAGGGTACCAAAACATTTCTGCAGCATTGAAGGTCCCCAAGAACACAGTGGCCTCGCTCATTCTTAAATGGAAGAAGTTTGGAACCACCAAGACTCTTTCTAGAGCTGGCCGCCTGGCCAAACTGAGCAATCGGGGGAGAAGGGCCTTGGTCAGGGAGGTGACCAAGAACCCGATGGTCACTCTGAGAGAGCTCCAGAGTTCCTCTGTGGAGATGGGAGATCCTTCCAGAAGGACAACCATCTCTGCAGCACTCCACCAATCAGGCCTTTATTGTAGAGTGGCCATAGGGAAGCCACTCCTCAGTAAAAGGCACATGACAGCCCACTTGGAGTTTCCCAAAAGGCACATAAAGACCCTCAGACCATGAGAAACAAGATTCTCTAGTCTGATGAAACCAAGATTGAACTCTTTGGCCTGAAGGCCAAGCGTCACTTCTGGAGGAAACATGGCACCATCCCTAAGGTGAAGCATGGTGGTGGCAGCATCATGCTGTGGGGATGTTTTTCAGCGGCAGGGTCTGGGAGACTAGTCAGGATCTGCTCCAGAGCGCACAGGACCTCAGACTGGGGTGAAGGTTTACCTTCCAACAGGACAATGACCCTAAGCACTCAGCCAAGTCTATGCAGGAGTGGCTTTGTGACAAGTCTCTGAATGTCCTTGAGTGGCCCAGGTAGAGCCCAGACTTGAACCCGATCGAACATCTCTGGAGAGACCTGAAAATGACTGTGCAGCGACGCTCCCCATCCAACCTGACATCGCTTGAGAGGATCTACAGAGAAGAATGGGAGAAACTCCCCAAATACAGGTGTGCCAAGCTTGTAACGTCATACCCAACAAGACTCAAGGCTGCAATCACTGCCAAAGGTGTTTCAACAAAGTACTGAGTAAAGGGTCTGAATACTGTGATATTTCAGTTTTATAATTTTAATACATTTGCAAAAATGTCGAAAAACCTGTTTTTGCTTTGTCATTATGTGGTATTGTGTGTAGTTAGATGAGGGGAAAAAAACAATTTAATCAATTTTAGAATAAGGCTGTAACGTAACAAAATGTGGAAAAAGTCAAGGGGTCTGAATACTTTCCGAGCGCACAGGACCTCAGACTGACAGTGGTGTTAGTTATGACTTTTGTTAATATTACCATTGCCACTACACTGTTAATATATCACAGATAGAAAATTCTAGTGCTTGTAGATAGTAACTGTAGGAGAGCAAAACAAACCTAACTCACACAAGTGGTGTGCACATCTGAGGTGGAAGGAGTCACAGCTATGGACATGGTGATAGAGGGTCTTCTCTATAAGATCCTGGGGCTCATAGCCTGTCAGCTCAGCTACCCTGGGACATACACAATATTAAATACACACACTCAGAATTACAGATACATATGCATACAGAATGTACCCTATTTTTCGCATCTTCCACATTATTTCAGATGTGTATGACTACTCAAGCATCTGTGTAGTGTTTATGAAGACATTATGAATGCTCTACAAAGCCTTTATAAGTTGTTTCAAGTGGAACCTTAAGGATTTGGGACCACTAAGCATCTCCAGTGTGTGAGTGGCGTTTAATACTGTATTTACCTGGAGTCGAGGAAGATGAGCTTCATATCCAGGCTGGCTCTGAACATGAACATGTTGCTGTGTAGTTTGATTTCAGTGACAGAGCTAGGGGGTAGAGAGTGGCCCACCGCCACCAAGCCCACGTTCTGGTAGCAGCCATCAAATGGAGACATGTCCAGGCTGTACTGACGGATCTTTAGGTACCCGCTGCAGTGGATCACCTGACAGAATTGTTCACACAAATATGTATGTAAGCCTACAATATATAAGAATACACATATGGAAATATGCATTCAACCACTTTAGAGGTACTGCAAGAGATTTGTATTATTATGGACTGCATGGGAATGGAGAGTTTCTAGCAGGGCTAAAACTACAGTTTGATGGATTTTTCAGAAACCAACAGCTGTTTGGCAGAAAAGTTGAAAATCTAGGTTTCAATTATAACGACCATGTTCCCAACTATCAACAATTCAGTCACACTATCAATACAAACTGGAATGACTGACTATATAATCTAACAACTTCGACATAGAGAAACATAGCAGCAACACAGACATACCTTGTATCCACCACATGTCAGACCAGCATTTCTTTTCGCGAGGACGCATTTCATTCTCAAGAAGAACGAACGTTCCATTTCATATTCTTCAAAGACAGACAGAGAAAACGCAATCAAAGACGATCATATAATGTAAATACCATGACACATGATTCAGTGCTCAGTCAGGCGCCATAGCATACACAGGCTACCATACCTTGGACAAAGTGCGAGTGGCATGGCTGGTGAGCTGTTAGCACCGCGGTCATTTCGTCGTGGTCAGCGGGGTGGATGTACTCGTAAATACTATTTCCCGTCAGCTCTACCTGTTAAAATACACGTTTAGTCATGTGTATTTGTATTTATTACGGATCCCCATTAACTGCTGCTAATCCAAACATATTAAAGCACTTGCATTACATATAAAACAAAATATAAAACAGTACATCATATGACATTATTACACCACTACCTATCTACAATACAAAATGTTTAATACCACCATACAACAATATCACAATGTGTGCGTATGCATGTGTCATTGCTTTCAAGGAACGTGAAACATAGGACCATAGACTATGTCTACTGTAGCACAAAGCACAAGGATCGATTTAAATCGAATGCAAAATAAAGGAATCAATTTAATCGAAATAAAGACGCATTGTGTAGCAGCCTACCTGTGATAGGCCCAAATGGACCGATGCTGTTTCAGATATGTACATTATTTTCCCGTCCGGAGCAACCACAAAAATGAACCCGTCCAACGTCTGAAAAATACATGTAACTTATATATTAATTAGGTCCTATGTAGACAAAATGTGCGTAGACCTTGGTCTAGCTAGGCCTACATATTCATGCTACTATACAGGTTATTAGATCATTTAATCTATCATATTAATATTCAATCAATCTGTTGTCAATACAAAATAAGGAAAACTCATCAAATTAATATCGGAGACGCGTCCATGACAGCATCGTAGCATAGTGGTGTGTATTTTATTTTATCGGTTGACTGTATCAAAAAGGTTGCTAACAATTAGTATAATAATAACAACAACAATACAATTGACTTCAATGTACACAAATTAATTAGCTTGAAATTATCAATTATCTTGAAATTATCAATAGAAACACACTAATAACACCTGCATACTTATTAATATCATTATCATCATTATTATAGTCTAGCACTTCCACTATACTATAACATGGTACTTTTGCTGTGTTGCATTTAGTGTTGTTACGATCATGTAGGAACCCCTGTTAACTAGAGACTCATGCAGGAGAGAAGAGAGGCGCAGCGCGTGACTATGAATGCGTTGAAGCTATTTCCAGATTTATATCCACAAGAATGAGAGCAGCAGGAGGGCGGCGGCGGGAGGACGAAAATCACTCTCCCTTTAAAATATGGATAACGGGGTGACAACTGCTGCTGTCACGTGGGATAATGATGATGATGATAATAATAATAATAATAATAAGTCATGTGTACAGAATTTACAATAATAAAAACACGTTTACCATTCGATTTTTTTTTTACATTTCAATTATATTCCAAAGATAAAAACGGCGTTCATAATTCAAAAAAGTCTGCACCTGTAGGATATGTGATCCCACCTGTAAAAGATGTGATCCCATCTCTCTCCCGACATTATCCAGAGATCTGGTCCGACTCACGTGGCCCCAGGACTCTCCCAGACCTGCAACACACATGGGAAAATAAGTGAATATCCATGTGTATTTTAATGTATATAAGTTACAATAAAATCGACATAATAATAATAATACTCATCATCATCATCATCATCATCATCATCATAACCATACATCAAAATAATAATCTTACATAGGCCTAATATTCTTATTGCGTGGATGCCTTTGAGATGAATTATATATTTTTCGACGTTAATGTGTAAGTGTAATAATATGTCAATCAGCGTTAAAATCAATGATAGCCCTATCATAATAATATTCACACTTGAAATAAATATAGTGTTTAGGCCTATATAAAAACGTAATATTATTCGTTCAGTTGAGTACACCTGATTTCACAGCGAACAAAAATATTTTCGCAATGAATGGACTGTAAACAGATTGGCAAGACATTGGACATGGAAATCTCCTCCACCGCACACCAGAAGCAACCAACAAAACTCGATAAAGCAAATAAGAGTTGCTGTCCCTGGGAATCCACCGCGCAATCCCGATTGAAATGTAAATTCCGCCCGAAAACAAACACGCGCCATGCAAAGATCACGACCAAAAAACATTTCGCATTTTAATATTAACCAAAAATACGCTTCACGTTTACACAACTGAAACAACCTAATTACTCCTTAACCACAACTCAAAAACGCAACCTCTTCACTACAGGAGCTGGACCATGCAGCATCATATGGAAAATCATATATTATGCAGTAGATAATGATTTAATCTAAATCTCCTAATCTTTAGCATTTCATATCATTCTAATAAATGAATGACCATCACCGATAGGCCTAGGCCTACTGGTGATAACGTAAAATGTGGAAGCTTGCTGGGGGGAAAAAAACTTTCATCATGCTAGGGCAGTTTTTTGTGTGTCAATACGTTAGGTTTTAAGCTAATTACAATTAAGCAGGGCCATAGGTGGGTTTCCACTAGGTACCAAAGCCCAAAAACTGGCTATATCGTAAAAATTTATAAAAAAAAAAAAATTAGCTTTTTTGGTCTTAATTTAAGGTTAGGCATAAGGTTAGCATTGTGGTTAGGTTTAAAATCACATTTTTAAAGAAAATAAATTGTACAAATAGGCTGTGGTAACTAGTGATGACCCCATAGGTGGGACTGTCTGTTCCTCTGAGCGCCGTGGTAATCTGTGTGGGAGCTCGAGCTGGGGCCTTTAGGTTCTCGCTCTTGACCTACCGCAGGGAATTAAGCTCTCTTCGACATCAACGCGCGCTTAAGATAATCACTAAATTGGGCATTACATTCAGCAATAGGATCTAAAGATACTCCCGCGACATGAAGTGGTCCAAACTAAACAAAAGTATGCCTACATTTCAAACAAAAGAGGTGTTAGTGAAAACTCAAAGATTAGTCTGGAGAGCCCTGTCCTGAAAGTGTGTTCAATTGCTCGCATGCCGGGTTAGAAAATTGTATTCGTCTCCTATAAAATTGCAGTTGGAAAAGCTCCCAGTTTCTCTGAGCTCAACTTGTTATTTTGCTCACGTGCGCGTCCACAACAGATTTAGATTATTATTTACCTGGGCCTAAGCTCTTAGAAGAAGCATAACATGTTTTGTAGGCCTACACACAAATATATCGTGTCCCATTAATTGTGCAGATTTCAACAAGGTAAAGGAATATAAAAAGCTTAAAAAGCCTTCCAATAAATGGGCTAGGCCTAATTATGATTTTAATATTGCCTTTTTGTGTCAGCAACGCCTGTCACATGGCTTGCTGTTATGGTTATTTATTGTCAAACCATTGTGTTGAACCAAATAAAATGTGAGGTGGCCCAAATACGCATTTTATGTCTGTTTGTGTTTCCGACAGCCGCGGAAGACTGCAAAACAAACCCTTCAACACGTCTCTCCCGCTCTCTCTCTGATATGACTTGTAATTCAACTCCGTGGGACAACATGGGGTGGAGCAAAGGTTATTGACCGCTCGCTGTCAATAACGGCCATAAAACACTCTCACCTCCATACATTTTCATATAAACTTTTACTGGCGAATACTCGGAACATTTTCTTTGCAATAAACGCTGTCACTTTCCCGGGCCTGATTCGACATTTTGTTTTGTGTTCCAATGCGATTTGCTTTGCCCTCCTCGCCCCAATGTGTGTGTGTTTGAACAGAACTTTAAAACAGCAGAGGCTATTTAATGAGGAAAGCACATGGCTCGCAATACGGATCGTAAAACGCATCAGTGACAAGACCCTCCTAAACTGAGTATACAGAAGACTCCCCCATACAGCCACTATCCCCTCCTCCCAGTGAGACTGTAGCTTCAATTATTCATCAGTTTATTTTACCATATGCTAGCGTTCGGAAACGTCCGTGTACTTTGTTTCCTTATCAAGTGTGGAAACGGTGAGTTGTAGCCTAATAAAAACGAATTAAGGCTAGGCGTGTCATAATTTCCCCATCATTCCATTCACCCAGACAAACGGTGACTGAAATGAGCTTCTGGTGAGAACGGGTGTACATAGGCTACTAACAGTAGAGAGACTATTTCTGGTTTACATTTTTTCTACTCTCCTCTTTTATCAATATTAAAGAATAGGCAGACCTATCTATAACGAGCTTTAGTTGATAGCCTATAGCCTACACTATAACGGAGAACTGACATTTTTGGTATTATCGACAGTAAAAATAATAATTTCAAAACGTATCTTTGGAGCGCCAAAAACCTTTTGACCACTAGTGGGTGCATGGTAGGCCTATTGTTGTTTCTGGCTCATTAACACATTTTGAGGCGTGCCTTGTAAGAGGCTATATTTGTTGCAGCCGTGAGTAAGAATGCTGTAGCAATTTAACTTCTATGTGGTTATCATGGCTCATCAATTTAAAAAATATAGGGGACAGATTGGAGTGGCCAGATTTTGGGGATTTTCACTAGATGTAATCGAAAGTAGGGTCCTTTGGAGAAAGTATTGTTGACATATATTTTACATTTGTATCTTAAAGCATGATTAAGAAATAATTAATTGAATTTGGAATATTTATGACATTTTAGCCTTACCCAGTCCTTTAAGACTCCATAATGTTTCATCTGTAGGTGCTACAAAGCAAAGATTGGTATCATATTAAGCTTTACATCTTGCTCTGTGATATTAGTAGTATTTGTAATAAAACATAACTTACATAAATGTATTTATATTGAAAAATATAAACATGCACATTGAAAATATAGGCTATCATTTTGGATTTGGCTAATTTCTCTATATATTGCTGAACATAATATAGTCTACAGGCGATCAAAGTTCCAGAGTGGGATCTCTGCTACTTTTAGAGTAATTATCCAATTTGTAAGCATTACCAAAAGAGTGAATGTGAAATTGGATTCAAAATGGTAGCCCTCTGCTGATGATTTGCAGGAAGTGCAATGATGCAAGTAAAAGGAGGGCTGTGATTGGATACATTGCCTACTATGTCAATTTCTCTGTATAAAATGGGCCATAACTTTAAAACTAGCAGAGATCCCACTCTGGAACGTTGATATGCCTGTAGAGTAGGTAGACCTATATTATAATATTTATATTATATTATTATTATATATTATTATGTTAAAACATTGGCCTCTATTGAAAAAATCGCCAAATCACTTTTTTCAATAGTCATAAATTCATGTAAGAAAATTGTTATTGAAATCAATATACTACTAATATCACAGAGCAAGTGGTAAAGCTTCATTTGACACCAATTTGTGCTTTGTAGCACCTACAGATGAAACATTATAGAGTCTTAAAGGAGGCCTGGGTAAGGCGAAAACATAACAAATATTCGAAATTCAAGTCTTTATTTCTCGATTATGCATTAAGATACAAATGTCAAATGTATGTAAACAATTCTTCCACCAAAGGACCCTTCTATGGATTACATTTCGTGAAAATCACCAATATAAATTTGTGAAGAATCACCCAATATGAAGTACAGTGAGGGAAAAAAGTATTTGATCCCCTGCTGATTTTGTACGTTTGCCCACTGACAAAGAAATGATCAGTCTATAATTTTAATGGTAGGTTTATTTGAACAGTGAGAGACAGAATAACAACAACAAAATCCAGAAAAACGCATGTCAAAAATGTTATAAATTGATTTGCATTTTAATGAGGGAAAAAGTATTTGACCCCCTTGCAATCAGAAAAATGTCTGGCTCCCAGGTGTCTTTTATACAGGTAACGAGCTGAGATTAGGAGCACACTCTTAAAGGGAGTGCTCCTAATCTCAGCTTGTTACCTGTATAAAAAGACACCTGTCCACAGAAGCAATCAATCAATCAGATTCCAAACTCTCCACCATGGCCAAGACCAAAGAGCTCTCCAAGGATGTCAGGGACAAGATTGTAGACCTACACAAGGCTGGAATGGGCTACAAGACCATCGCCAAGCAGCTTGGTGAGAAGATGACAACAGTTGGTGTGATTATTCGCAAATGGAAGAAACACAAAAGACCTGTCAATCTCCCTCGGCCTGGGGCTCCATGCAAGATCTCACCTCGTGGAGTTGCAATGATCATGAGAACGGTGAGGAATCAGCCCAGAACTACATGGGAGGATCTTGTCAATGATCTCAAGGCAGCTGGGACCATAGTCACCAAGAAAACAATTGGTAACACATTACACCGTGAAGGACTGAAATCCTGCAGCGCCCGCAAGGTCCACCTGCTCAAGAAAGCACATATACAGGCCCGTCTGAAGTTTTCCAATGAACATCTGAATGATTCAGAGGAGAACTGGGTGAAAGTGTTGTGGTCTGATGAGACCAAAATGGAGCTCTTTGGCATCAACTCAACTTGCCTATGACCCCAAGAACACCATCCCCACCGTCAAACATGGAGGTGGAAACATTATGCTTTGGGGGTGTTTTTCTACTAAGGGGACAGGACAACATCACCACATCAAAGGGACGATGGACGGGGCCATGTACCGTCAAATCTTGGGTGAGAACCTCCTTCCCTCAGCCAGGGCATTGAAAATGGGTCGTGGATGGGTATTCCAGCATGACAATGACCCAAAACACACGGCCAAGGCAACAAAGGAGTGGCTCAAGAAGAAGCACATTATGGTCCTGGAGTGGCCTAGCCAGTCTCCAGACCTTAATTCCATAGAAAATCTGTGGAGGGAGCTGAAGGTTCGAGTTGCCAAACGTCAGCCTCAAAACCTTAATGACTCGGAGAAGATCTGGAAAGAGGAGTGGGACAAAATCCCTCCTGAGATGTGTGCAAACCTGGTGGCCAACTACAAGAAATGTCTGACCTCTGTGATTGCCAACAAGGGTTTTGCCACCAAGTACTAAGTCATGTTTTGCAGAGGGGTCAAATACTTATTTCCCTCATTAAAATGCAAATCAATTTATAACATTTTTTACATGCGTTTTTCTGGATTTTGTTGTTGTTATTCTGTCTCTCACTGTTCAAATAAACCTACCATTAAAATTATAGACTGATCATTTCTTTGTCAGTGTGCAAAAGTACAAAATCAGCAGGGGATAAAATACTTTTTTCCCTCACTGTAGGTGTATAGTGTTGGCCAGATATGTGGCACTTGAACAACTCAGTAAAACACTGCTGAAGATAAAATAAACTACAGACGAGATATGACACTTGTCACAACAACGTCATAACAACCAAACACTTGTGCTTATGGAATTTGTAAATTAGACTTTAGATGAAATATGTTCAGTAGGCCTATTACGTGCAGTGTTCCACTTCTTATACTGACTGCATGAACATTATTGATAGGCTAATATCTACGGGTACGCCCAAGTCGTCTGTTTATGCGATGAATCATTGATCACCTGCAACGTCATACATAGGTTAGGCCTACAGGCCTAAAAACAACATTCGACACATAGGGGGAATCGATCCTAAGCAAATTCCACAATGCATATACTCTCGTGCTTTTTTTTGTGTGTGATTCTTTACAGCCTGAGCTTGAGAAGTAGCTTCTCCTCTTTGCCTCAGTATTACAAGGGCCCCCATATGTTCGTAGGGTTCAGACAGCTAGTCGCACGGACGAAGGTAATTGGCGCGACTCTGTAGCGGTCACGCAGAACAGGGGCCCATTGAGACCGCGGGGAGAAGGTGGCAAATGACGGCAAATCGTCTTCCAGGAGCATCATGCTCGCCTGACTCTGAAAGGGGACTACACGTGTATAAATGTAAAAAGACACACACAGTGTATTCTTCACAGACAAAGAGGTGTGCACAATGGTCACTTATATATTTAGGCACCTACTTATTTCACCGGCCATCGTGTGCATAAAGTTGCCATCTTTAGGCTACTTGGAAAAACATTATGGTAGATTCTGATAGAATAAATTCCAATCAAAAACAACATTTTCTAGTCCTAGTTAATAATATTGCCACAATTTCATGGACATAATTTAAGAGCCTCAATGCGAAAAGGCCTAAAAAAGTTATCTTGAGTCCATATGGCATTTTTACTACATCTCTGACTGCCGATATTTGAATATATTTAACCAACTAAAATGCAGAACTATTCCATATATCAGTATGGGAAACAACATAGATAAATAATAGTATTCCCTTCACATGCAACAGTGCCGAGATTATTGAATGGAATTGAACCTAACGAGTTATGTTATGCAACATATAGCTTAAATTAGATGCATGTAGACCTACATCTCTCCCATAACGTAAACACAATAATGACTGTAGTCTAATTGATTCCCCAATGATTCGTGTAAATAAGGAGAAGTGGCAGCACAGGTGTTTAGCAGAATGAGAGCGGAACTAAAACGTTAATAACATGGCATGATTCATCATTATAATACATTATTATAATATAACACATTACACATGTATATCAATGAAATGATGAAGCATGAAAGTTATTTGATAATATGTGGCAACATTTGGAATTATGATTTGAATTATTAGTCTTTCAGAAGAACATGAATAACTAGCATCAAAATAAAAACACTAAGCATAACTTGTAACACAATTACAATATTAAACACACCAATAACACTTATGATAACATCAATATAAACGTTGGTTGTTATAATAGCCTAATAATAATAATAATAATAAAACATAACTTTTTATATAATAATATAATAATCTTACCTTCAGGAAAAACTATTCTCATTTTCAAGTAACTTGTTGTGAGTCGAATAATTGAAGCTTTATCAAGCTGAGACGTGATGGCAGAAGGCAAAGGCAATAGTTTGGCCAGCTCATAGAATTCACTATTTTCCTTTTCCCGTCGAGTCCGGGCAGCATTTTTCGATTTTTCTTTCATTTTCAAATAATTATATTATATCGAACTTGGTGTGAATTCACCCAACAATAAAAGTCAGTCAATATACAGATCTCAATTCTAGATCATTTTACTACTTTGCCACCCATGCATTGTGTTTTACGCGCTGGCTCTTCAAATGCACGAACTGTATTTCTCGGACGCCGATACCTTGAGTGGTGCGTCCAGATAACGCGGTAGCTGCTCGGTTCTCCTTCCAGACTAAATCCAGAAATAAAAGATGAACATTCCCATGTTACTTCCAGGATATATTAGGCTGGCGACGAAGGATCTGAGTATCCTGTATATTATTATTATGAGGAGTGATCAGCCATAGCTCCAGATTCACTGTACATGACATCCATTTGGGCCCAACATCTCTGTGAGGAGTTCAGGTCCTTCACACCGTTGCCGAAGACATCATGTCCCTTTGAAAAAACAAACAATATGCGCGTATACATTAACACTTTGAACCTAATATTGTTCAAGTAGAAATAGGCCTACTGATGTAAAATGGTATTTTGCACACGTTCAATTGCACCAGATAGGCCTATGCAAAATGTGAACATCACACTTGTGGTGACCATTGATTGCAATGCGCATTACGCACCAATTAGGTTGGCTTACTAAACTTTAGTAATTAGACTAGAGACAGAGGGCCAATACCCACAATCTCATTTTAGTAGTCTATAACTATTGAATCTTCGTTTCAAGGCAGTGTCAGATACAGTATGGAAACATGCTAGATTATCAACCTACCTCCGAGCGCGGATACAACCAACCCCAACTTTATTTTTCCAGAAGTCTGCAGCAATGTTACCTCTTCTCACTTCTAATGTTCTCATGTCCTAGTTTCAACCGAACATCCTCAGCAGAACTTAATCTACGACAGCAGAGACACACTAGACTTCCCTCACCTCTGCTACCTCTGCTTTAGGGATGGGAGTGTATCAAAAATAGTTTACAAACCCTCCTGTTTTTAACTCGATCTCCCGATTTCTCCTGTAGAATCTGAGAACGCCCCACCTCCGTGTTTCTACCAGCCAGCCTGTCCCTCATTGGGCAGTAAGTAGTCTGGTTCATTTCCCTATTGGGCATTATTATTATAAACGTGTCGGTGCTTGATGTGAATCCGGGATTTGCTCGTATAGATTCTCACCTCTAGCCTGGTTTAAATCATCCTGGGGACATTATAGAGGGCCATACGGCTAATGTTATTCGTTTATTAAGTAGGCTTATACGTTGATAGATACCATTTTTTATAGCGATACTTTGTTTTAGAGACTTGTTTTAATGCTGGGCGAACCAAGTTTAGCCTATAGGGCTAGTCGTTTAACGTTATCGTCTGATTCTCCAGATTAAAAATAAAGCTTTCATATTTGATAGGCCTAATAAGGAAATGTAGGCTACGTTTAGGGCTATGGAGGAATACAATAGTAATAACCGTGTTGTTTATAATTTTTGACTATGGTAAAATTTCAACATGTCAAGTGCTTAAAAAATAGTAGGTATGCAAAATGTTTTTCAAATGTATTAACTCGGGGATAGCAGGTTAGATGACCATAACATAACCTGAGGTATGTTGATAGACCAGTGCCAGAATGCATTTAGTACGCGGATTTTATTCAATTGCCTGATGCAGTTGACACAAACTGCCAAACGAGTTGGCAGATATGGGAAAGCTATAGAGGTCTAGGGCTATAGGCTACATTTTACGCAATACAGATGAATAACGTACGTTAGTGACATTTAATTAAATTGCAAATGTTGCAATATTGAAGTGAATCTTTATCGAAAATACGAGGAATATATGAAAAGATAGGCCTATGATATTCTGAGGCCTAGTTTATATGTCGACGGGACACTTTTTACGCCACTTCGATACATAGTGATTTTCGTAGCAGGTTAGGAGAGTATTACCTGCAACGAAAAAGTCACTTCAGTATCGAAGTGGCGTGTTTCCCATAGGTCGACCTTCCCGTTTTATTTCCTATAAAACAGACAATTGCACAACATAAAATCGCTTATGTCTAACGGCAAAATATATAATTATAGGCCAAGCAGTTAATATACGAAATAATAATTAGTTAATGCATTATAAAACAGGTTTAAACAACTATGCCTATGCCAAATCAATTTGGAATTTAATAGGCCCTGTTTTTTTTCTCTGATGTGGACACCATATTGGGATCCGTCAACGGAAAGACAAGTGTGCCCTTGCCAATGCACTCTCACCCCCCACCCCCACACACACTCTTCTTTCTCCCATCATGTGTTGTGTTCGTATTTCCTTCACTTTCGACACGGACGCCCAGATGATAGGATATCTCCTGCCGCGCGCGAGAAAGATAAAATAAGCCAGGATGCGGTGCATGCACGGAATAGTTGACGCCAGTTTAACCTTTTCGTAAAACCCCAATTTACTACTAATTAGACTGCAAATATCTGTGGAAAAGAGAACAATAGAAAATACTCGAGCTTATTAAGTCCCCAGGAAGGACTCAAAATGATGCCATAAAGTAAAACATCTACCTAGGCTACCTCCACTGGGTAGGCCTAATTAGCTTAAAATGACAAAATTCACAGCAACATGTCCTCTGTCAGTGACTGTCTTAATCGACAGTAATGTGGCATGCCTCAAGTTAGACAATCTAACTAGGTTTCGTCTAAATGGCTACACACAGAGATACATTCACATTTCACTGTGAAAATAACAGATAAGTTCATCCTTAAGAGTCTAAACTGGGGTTCTACTAAGATAACATATGGAATTGTTTTAAGATGGTCATACCAAGGATAATTTAGCTTTGATTTGGAATTTTAGGACCCCTTTAGGTAGGCCTATACAAAAAGTAATTAATTACTTGATGAAACATTGAATTTGGCCTTACTGCTATTAGCTCATAGAAACGCATTGACTAACGATTCATACATGGAAAAACAGATTGTCAAAAAGTAAATCAAAAGGATGTTTGTTTTAAAGTGTCTGTCTTATATCTGAGAAATTTAAGATCAGGAAATATGTATATATATTTTTTACCCATATTTAACTAAACATTCTGGCCACTAAACTACTTCCATATCTTCCATATATTCTGTTTTTTAACTGGTACTGGGCTACCTTCAGATGAGTCTTGTGAGGCTTGTGGGCGTCCTGGAGCAAAACAACTGCCATGTATGCGTTCATGATAGCCTCACCTTTCTATGGAGGGTTCATATTAGTGTGTAGTCCAGACTGATAATACAGACGAAAGGTGGCAGATCAGTGGTAAGACTTCAGATGAGTCCCATGAAGTGAAGCTTGTGGGGGTAGTAGAGAAAAACAGAGAACATATTAGTTTGTAGGCCAAACTGTTCGGATGATACAGACTTTTTGTTAGAAGACCGATTTTCGGGATGTCTCATGATCTGACAAACACCGCTGTAGCTCGCCACCTTCTACCAAAGATGCAGAAGGCCGTTGGCAGCTGCAGTAGATTGAGACGCAGACCATGCCAAAAATATCAGATATAAACAGATATCTCTAGCTAGCTTAAACAGAAGGATTTTGATGGGGATTTTTCCATTATGCTAATTAGATTTCCGCAGGGGCGTTGACATCGACTCCAGGGTTTTCTAACTCGAAAATGTGGATTATCATATTAGGCACAGCTAGCCTAATAGCCATGAATAACGGTTATTTTCATAATTATGTTAACAGCATGATAGTGCTGTCCTGTGATCCTAATGTGTATTTAAACTAACCTTAATGCAGTAGGCTACACTACCAAACAACATGTGCCTATAATAAAATACACGTCTAGCACTGTGGACTGCACAGACGAAAATCATCAAATTACATTGGAGTCCCTGTCACACTTTGGCTATAAAGTAACGAAATTATATTCAAATGTAATTCAGCTCAAATATGGGATACCCTACACACAGACTGAAAAAAAGTAGCCTGTGCTATTTGTGGCAGAGACATAGCAACGCATTCCCTATGGTTTAATTCCAATACAATAGGCCTATTAGCCTTCTGCAATTCTGGATCCAATAGTGAAGTGGTGGAAATCCAACGATCACGTGGTGAACCTGACCGCTACAGGAGAAGAAAGTGAGTCCAGCGCATGGGTGAAAGTAGAGGTCTAAATTATGCTCACCACAAACACTACCAAATACTTGAAAGTGTTTGACATGTTTATTTGACCCCTGTCTGATTGACAGATAGCTGTTCTTTAGGACCATAAGGTTTCCATGTTCAGATGAAACCATGGCAGAGGAAAATTGTCCCAGTGACAGACTGACTATATACTATAGAAAGGACATGGTGGTCAACCAGACATGCAGTGTAGTTTGAGATGAAATGGTGTGCTTTTTATTTGAGGTTTAGCAGTAATTATTTGCATGATATGTTTTTTGGCATTGATAGTAAGTGTAATATATAACATAACAATATATAGGTCACTATCTCAAAGTTGTAAAAACCAAAAATAATTTTAAAGAAAAAATAAAGAAAACATATTTTTCAATCAAGAGAGAAGTTACATCTGCTTCAATTGATTGGTCAATCCAAAAATCAGAACAAAGAAGCAGCTGGATTTTGTCTCATAAGTTCGGTTCTAAAATATAGTTGTCAGCTCTCCCAAGAATATAAAGAAATACAGTTACAAAATACTAATCATTGAAACAATGAGACACCTTTCCATATTTCTCTCTATTTATTTAGGTTACATTATTTTCTTCTTCTTTGATCAGCTTCTATCGATGATTCTTCCACAGAGAAAGAGGAGAGGAAGAAGAGGGAAAGGAGGAGGCTATTCTGTGCTATACACTAAGGATTGTGGGGGAGGGCAGTGCCTGTATTTCATCCAACAGATGTGACCGTTTGGCACACCAGACTGTAGCCCCACAGCACTACAGGGAAGCATGTTTCACACACCTGCACAGAATTCCAGTTCCACCCCGCCAGCCTAAATAAACTAAACTCCTCTCCGGGAGCAGCTTTTCCCTGTTCGACACAGTGATGCCACGTTTTTCCTGCCATTAACCACCACGCTTTATGCTGCTCTCTCTTACTACTGTTAGTCTTCATCTCAACAAAGTCTCAATGAAATATGTCACCCCTCCCCCACCATACCACACCACTCTCCAGTCTCTAAATCAACTGAGTAAAACAAGCCACCTTTTATCTGGTTTTATTTTCCTCACCACCCATTCAAAAGTTGGTGGATTTGGAGAGTAGGCCAATGCCTGGATATATCATTTACATAATATGACTGGGGAATGATATTATGTACTGCAACAAAATAGTTATTCATTTTATTACACAATGTTAATGTAACTTGACAGCCCTGTCTTTCATGAGTATTTCTATTGACTGACCGATCATTGTACAGGGTCCCATTAGGCCACAGTTTCCCATAGCCCATGCCCCAGACTAACTAGTACTTAACCCTGTATCCTCCCTCCCTCCCTCCCTCAAACCCGCAGACACTAGGCTCTCCATGGAATGAGTTTGACATCCCTGCTTTAAGGCTAACCTCCAGTCACACCATCACCACCATCACATCATCCGTGTAAACGTCCCGAACGTTGGTGTCTAAAGACATACATGGCCATTGTCTCCTCATTTTTTTTCATTGTCATCATGTAACTCATGATGATGTCATCATGTTGACATATCACTTGAAGGACATGCCTCCCATGGCCTCAGTGACTTCACTGTTGACCTGGGCAGCGATGCAGGCAGGGGTCACGTTGAGGTGGAGGTCATACTGCTGGTCCAGACCCAGGTAACTGTCACTCATCAAGTATAGCGTGTAGATACACCTGGAGGGGGAGTAGAGGGTTACCAGGGGAAGTAAGAGTTTGGGGTGGGATAAATATCAATTAATCAAATGTTATTATAAAACCCCTTTCACACCGGCAGCTGTCCCAAAATGCCTAAACTAACTGGGCCTAGACCACAAAGAAAATATTTGTTGAACCAATCATTTTTAACAATCCCGTACGTACTTTCCGGTCTTCTCGGGGGTGTAGAAGGCCAGGGAAACGGTGCTGCGGTGTCGGCAGTATCCAATGCGTTTGACGGCCAGTAGCTCTCTGCGCTCCACCTCTCCTAGAACCAGGAACCAGCCCTCATCCTTATTCTTAGGGAACCTGGGGGCCTGGGCCTTACTGTCCTGCTTCCTCTGGAAAACATGATGACAAATCAACTTATCAGCAGTCAATCATAATTAACGTCGATAATGTGTGCGAGCTCCTTTATACATGTGTGAGCATGAGTGTGTGTACGTACCCTCTGCTGGCCAGCGTTGATGCGCTGCAGTGAGACTTGCAGGACGTACTCCTGGTCAGCGTGGACATCCAGCCAGCTTCTGTCGTCCCTGAGCTTCCCCCCGGCCGCAGGGAGGGGGCGCTCTGTCTGCTCCCCACATCCCTCCCACCAACCCTTCACACTCAGACGCACCTCCATCACCGGCAGATGGCTGAGGAATGACCAGGCCTGGAGGAGGGGAGGGGAGAGGAGAGGAAGGAGGGCAAAGGAAGGGATGGGGGATAATAAGAGAGAAACAGAGAGGGGTGCAGAGAAATGAGAGAGGGAGAGAGAGACAAGGAAATGTGTCAGACCGGAGTGCAGAGAGAGAGAAAAGAGGAGGGAGAGAGTGTGGGGGAGAGAGAGAGCGAGTCAGACTTAAGTGAGAGCCTTGTATAAGATGGACATATCTATCTGCTAAGACTAGAGCGTTTGATGAAAGCTTGATTCATTCAAACACACATCATTCCCATGGTCTTAGGTGCCTCTTAAAGCTTTGTCATGGTGACTTTAACATCTGACTCGAATGGAGAAGAAAACACAAATCCAAAAGGGGATAGAGAGCAAGCAAGATAGAGGAAGGTAGAGATAGAGAGAGAGTATGGGTGATAGGTGTGTGAATGTGTGTTTTCCTCCTGAAGACCCTGTCAGTGTCAGGGACTGGGATGGGAGAATGAGAAAAGCCTTTCAGATTCACCCAACAAAAGCTATTTATGTAAGGATTACTGTCCCCCGGAGAATCAGACTGGGACACTGCCACGCATCTAGTTATTTAATTAGCCAGGCCGCGACGCCATGGGGGGAGAGTGTGTGGAGGGGCTGGGTGAAGGGGGAGCAGGGACACTGATTGGGTAAGGCCGCTGGGCTGGCAGTGGCGCCTGGACGTTCTCATTACAGCTGCAATTAGCACTTAGATTGGTGCTGTAAACCCTCTCATTGGATCGTAATAGGAGATCCTGGAGGTACCTTGGACCACTGGGACAGACTGATGCTTCTCACTGTGTGTGTGTGTGTGTGTGTGTCTGTGTGGGCTGACGTTGGTAGAGTGTGTGTATATGTTGTTTGGTAGTGCTCTGGTAGCGAATGTGAGAACGTTACATGAATAGAGAGATGAGGCCGACACCTTGGAAGGACAATGGAGACGGGAGGGTTCATGGTGAAGTGTATATGTACCCCTAGAAACCCTCTATTTCTATAGGAAAGTGACACTTTAACGGTGAGGTGAGGTGAAGGAATGCAGAATGTTAGAAGGTTGTTACCTGGGAGATCTGATGGGGCTGAAGCACCTCCCCCACGATGGCAGCGAAGGTGTTCTCCCGCCCCTCGCAGGTGGCAATCAGCTCAGGGAGCCCTTCTATTGGTCCGTGGAAGCCCCTGGCTCCGCCCCTCCCTCCCTTGGAGCTCCACCTGCTGCGGGGAACAACAGGGGGCAGATCTAGTCATGTGATTTTAAATCCTAACCACACTTCCTGCTGTCTCTGGAACCTCAGTCCTCTCTCATCCCTCTATCCCTTTCTCCTTACCATATTTATTGAGTTTTCACAAAATTATTCTTCACTGCAGGAAGCAGCGTCTCAAATCCACATGGTGTGTATGTAAAAATAATTAAAATTGCTTTGGACACTCACTCTTGAATTTCCTCTCTCTCTCTGTGTGTGTGTGTGTGTGTGCGTGTGTTAGTGTGTGTGCGCGCGTGAGCAGCCCTGAGGTTAGCAGAATGTAACTGATGCTGCTTGATGATAATAATGTTTGCAGAGTTTGATAGTGTCTGTGGATTATAAAATGGTCCATGTCATAGTGTTAATTAGAGAGTCCTAGCACCATTCTCATCGTGTGTGTGTGTGTGTGTGTGTGTGTGTGTGTGTGTGTGTAATGTTGTTTACCTGAACAGGTAGAGGTGTTGCTGCTCTATGGTAGGTAGGGTCAGTATAGAGGAGTCATTGAGCCACCTGCCCTGAACGATCATCTGCACCAGGTTACAGATGCTGAGAGCAGTCACCAGCCAGCCCTCGTTGGCTGCTACGTCCAGCATGGCCTGTAGAGATGCACACACCCACACACATGCACAGACAGATAGACAGACATACAGGAACTACTTTAGTTGAAAAATGTGCGCATTTATATAACTATATAAAATCCACCACTGACATCAGTGTGAGATTCACTCACACTGAGTTACATTACGATTGAGCCCATTTTGCACACTCAAATTCAGCATGTCTTTACACATTCATGCACATATGCTAAACAGCTGAAAAGTACAAATTGGCTATATTGCTTTTTGGTGTTGCTTTTTTGTGTTAATTTAAGGTTAGGGTTAGGCATTAGGGTTAGCAGTGTGGTTAAGGTTAGGTTTAAAATCATATTTTATGACTTTGTGGCTGTGCCAGCTAGTGACCACTCTGCAGAGCTTCATGACGAAAAACGCTAACCTGCTCCCTCCCTCGTAAGGTTAGAGTTTGCCGAGCTAACGCTGCATTCTAACAAACTCAATTAATCAGAAAGTAATTCCCCGGCAATAACTATGACTAAAGAGGACCTTGAGTGCACAGGCGAAGTCCCGGCAGAGTTAATCAAAATGCTAATGCAGTACAAATTAAAGTAGTAGTGATTAACATTTCACGGAAGCTGAAGAAGCAAATGGATGATGACAGAACTACGGCTGATGTCACTGGAGTCCTGTTAGCTGGGCCATATACATTAGGCACCAAACGGAAGAAAACGGACTGAAACATCAGTCCAAAAAGAGACGCTTGATTTCATTTTCCGTTGCAAAACGTTTTGCTCTAATGAATATGATACCCTCGCCACATGAGGAGGAGAAAAGCTCTGTTAGCCTGGCCTGGCACAGCAGGAAGCCAGAAAAGTAACCACATGGACAAGCAATGGACAATCACTACCAGACACACACACAGTCAGCGCTTCGTAGATCATCCCCCACACATACAAAGGCAGAAACAATGGCTTACAGATCCAGATCCAGATCCTACAGCCAGACATGGACCAAATCTCTCCCAGGCATGGCCAATCACCAGCAGACCTGGGATCTGGTGGCCAGGGCACTTGGTGGGCAGGCCTGGTTGTTAGGGGCAATCCCTGAGAAAGCTCTTTTTAAGAGGAGCTACAACTAATCTCCACACCTCAACAGCCTCCTGAGTGACAGGGCCTACTGCCGGTCAGGATCCACATTATGTGTGTGTGTATTCTTAGAGTGTGTGTGTGTGTGTATTGTGTGTGTGTACTGGAACTATCAGCAGTAAGTGTGTGTGGTTGGTGGTTAGGTTAGTGGCAGACAGTGCAGTCTGTGGTGTTAAAGCCGTGCTGTCCCCGTGAGGTGGGGTTCCACAGCCAGGTTGTCATGTGGTCAAACCTGACTGTGGTCCTCATCTCCCTCAACACTTTCATGCAAAGAAGCCAGAGACCCAAAAGAGATACAGTATTTGTCTTTGTCTTTTAAAAAGGCATCATTTATCAACGACGGTCAAAAAATATACAGATCAATTATCACACTGAAATGGAAATAGTTTGAATACAAGTTAACAAATGATAATTTCTATTATTTGAAAAGACTGTCAGGCATTCTGTTTACCAGTGCCCTCCAAGGCACCTCCATAACATGTCTATGCCCAGGGCTCTAAAGTGCAACCATTTGGTGGCACATGCTCCTGGATAATTAGTTGTGCGATGTGACATTTTATTTTGGGAGCACCAGTGCGACCAGGAAAAAAAATAATCACCCAGATAATAATGGTTGTAGTGATAGGCTTCACTGTGCAGCTGTTTCCGAGTGCCCTAGAGAAAAAAGCCAGCGCAGATTCGTTCAATCCAAAGCCTATTCGTTCAATCCAAAGTAAAGAATATTAAAGAATGCATGGGAATGCCCGTGTGCACTGTCCACCTCTTTGTGTAGCCAGTTAGCGATGCAGAATCAGTCATTTCTAAAGGCTATCCCATAAAACTTTCCAAATTAAATGTTAACTGCAAAATAGGAAAAAGTACTGAGTACTGGTGCTCTGACTGTGACTCTGACACATGGAAATGTGCTCAGGGTCTGAATCCCAGGGCTGAGAGAGGATCCATTCTGGGATGTATGAAAGCAAGCTGTTCTTTTTGATGGGAACAAAAGCACAAGAAAACAGAGGAAGTATTTCAGAGGTGCACTGTTCAGAAAGGGGCAGGGCGGTGGATGAACCCAGAGGGATGTAGTGTTTGGTACTGTACATAAACCTACACAGCAGATCTTGCACACACAGCCAGCCACTAACCTGACAGATGCGTATGGCGTTGTCCAGCACGGTCTTGGTGTCGGTGCCGTAGTCGGAGCAGGGCAGCTGGGCGCGGCTGAAATGGGCCTGCAGCAGCAGGTGTGTCTTGGTGTGGGCGCTGTCGTAGCTGTGAGGGTTGACCTGCAGGGGGAGACGCTGAGCCAGCTCACTGTTCAGCTGGTCCTCGTTGTGCCTGACGGGCAGCTCCCCGTACTCCTCAGCATCCTGAAGAAGAGAGTGAGGAAGGGAAGGGGGGAGGGAGGGAAGGAGGGAGGGAGGGGGAAAGGAGGGAAGGGGGGAGGGAAGGAGGGAGGGGAGGGGAGGGGAGAGAGGGGAGGGGGGAGGGGAGAGAGGGGAGGGGGGAGGGAGGGGAGAGAGGGGAGGGGGGAGGGAGGGGAGAGAGGGGAGGGGGGAGGGAGGGAGGGGAGAGAGGGGAGGGGGGAGGGAGGGAAAAAAGGAGGGAGGGAGGGAGGGAGGGAGGGAGGGAGGGAGGGAGGGGAGGGGAGGGAGAGAGAGAAGAGAGAGGGGGATATAGAGAGAAGTCAGCGAGGAGGAAGTCAGTTCCCTGCTGTGGTTCTGTGGTTAAATCCTTTGTTTCAGTCATCTCTGTTAAAACAGCTGCATCAGGATCACTGGCTCCCCTCACCCAAGAGAGCAGTTCCCCAAAAATATATTTAAGAGCAAAACCTCTAAGCGAATGAAGAAACCTTAAGTTATAACTGTCCACACCTGCTCATAAAATCCTACAAAAAGTCAGCAACTACACAGCAATTTTCCACAATGTAAAGTTTAATTTTTTAATACAATGTACAGTGGTGGTTCCCTTTCATATGGTTAGAGTGTGTGCTAAACTGTGAATGACCGATATCGAACAACCAAACACTCAGTCTAGGTTGAATGTCTAAATGTCTACCCACATCTCTATTCCTCACTCCTCATAAGATATGTATAGGCTATATAAACGATTTGGTGTGATATAAAACGATGATGCGTTTTCAATCGGGCTGTGTTCAGTGCTGACGGTGTGTTCTGTGTGGAGGCTTGTTTGTGGGGTTTCAGGGGAGACAGAGATGCATGGACACGCATGGCTCTTTTTCTGTGTTTCTCCAATTCACTGCAGTACGTTAAGTTTCACTAACATACTTCCATCAACAGAGGACCAGCGGAGACATTTATCATTGGGCCTACCCTGCTCTGGACTGTTAAGGTTCCATCCGTCACCAGAGAGATGCAGCGTTAGAAAAGAGGGGGATTGAGGAACAGAGGGAATGATGAGGGGGAAAAAGGGGAATACAATGATTGATATGGCAGTGGTTTAGTGTCTGCATGCAGATGTGCAGGAGATAAATACAATATATCTTTATACAGAGATCCTCATAACACACTAACTGCTAACTCCCCTACTCACTCCATCCAGCAATCCATCCCTGCCTCCCTCCCTCCATCCATCTCTCCCACAGACGTTCTCTTTAGTGACATTTACAGACAGGGAGGGATGGAAAGGGGGAGGCAAA
Source organism: Coregonus lavaretus (assembly GCF_964263955.1). Classification (NCBI taxonomy): domain Eukaryota; kingdom Metazoa; phylum Chordata; class Actinopteri; order Salmoniformes; family Salmonidae; genus Coregonus; species Coregonus lavaretus. The sequence continues at coordinate 56,798,117 of NC_139990.1, read as the reverse complement.
GGTTGGAAAGAGCAGGAGAGAAAGAGAGAAAGAGCAACATACTTTTTTCACATACTCTTTCAGTGTGTGTGTGTGTGTGTGTGTGTGTGTGTGTGTGTGGGGTGAACGTAGTAGGTCACTTGTGAACTTTAAGAAGAGGAAATAGTAGAGCTTCAGGTCCTTTGTGTTCAACAGGGGGAGGGGTCTGGCTGGGGGGGGAGTGGACAAGGGACGGGGGCGGGGAGGGATCTTGCTGGGGGGAGTGGACAAGGGACGGGGGGTGTAGGGTCTGGCTGGGGGCGTTGTAGGTGCAAAAGAGGGGAAGAAAATGTCTCAATCTTTTCTGCATTTTCAACACATTTCTTTCCCAACACTTCCTATCTAACCTTTGATCCTTCACCCTCCCCCTCGTCTAAATGTCTGGGTGAGACCCATAATGGGGGGGTATTAGAGGGTGGAGGGGGCACGACGGGCTATCTGACACAGCTGCGATGTCGCCGGGTGACCCCCACGGAGGTGTGAAACCGCTTTGTGTCCTAATGATCCCACCAATTAGCAGCAACCAATCAGCAGCATCACTAGGAATAACAGACTAAAACAGGGAACAGAGGGAGAGGAGGAATAGGTACTCACTATTAACTGGGAAGAAGAGAGAAGAAAACCAGTGGAGGAGAACAAAGACATAGAGACCCAGGAGTGATGAGGGGAGTTAATGAGGCCCAGATAAAGAGGTGTTTATTTGACAGAACTGAGACCCTGACCTCCATCATGGTCATCTAGCTATCCTCCTGTCCAGTAGTCTATCCCCCTCTCGCTCAATGTGAACACAATGGGAGAAGTACATGTAGAAGCACAGTAGTATGGTGAACAAATAACGTCTGCCTGCACAATGCCTGATAGACTATTAGATTCAACTACACACTCCAACATTTCAAAAACGGAATGCAAATCAATGGCTGTAGTCCCACCGCTGATGATGGAGTACAGTCTAGTTCAGTCCAGTACAGTCTAGTATAGTCCAGTCCAGTCTAGTACAGTCCAGTACAGTCTAGTCCAGTACAGTCTAGTCCAGTACAGTCTAGTCCAGTAGTCTAGTCCAGTACAGTCTAGTCCAGTCCAGTCTAGTCCAGTCCAGTCCAGTCCAGTCTAGTCTAGTACAGTCTAGTCCAGTACAGTCTAGTCCAGTAGTCTAGTCCAGTACAGTCTAGTCCAGTAGTCTAGTCCAGTACAGTCTAGTCCAGTAGTCTAGTCCAGTACAGTCTAGTCCAGTACAGTCTAGTCCAGTACAGTCTAGTCCAGTACAGTCTAGTCCAGTACAGTCTAGTCCAGTAGTCTAGTCCAGTAGTCTAGTCCAGTACAGTCTAGTCCAGTACAGTCTAGTCCAGTAGTCTAGTCCAGTACAGTCTAGTCCAGTACAGTCTAGTCCAGTACAGTCTAGTCCAGTACAGTCTAGTCCAGTACAGTCTAGTCCAGTAGTCCAGTAGTCTAGTCCAGTAGTCTAGTCCAGTAGTCTAGTCCAGTCTAGTCCAGTCTAGTCCAGTCCAGTAGTCTAGTCCGGTACAGTCTAGTCCAGTACAGTCTAGTCCAGTAGTCTAGTCCAGTAGTCTAGTCCAGTAGTCTAGTCCAGTATATAGTGGAGGTGACAGATGCCCTGATGAAGATAAGGCAATGTCATCATGTTCTGTTGTCATTACGAGCAGTCAGTCAGACATACCGTGAGGACAGAGAGGATGTCCTGGATGGGCAGCTCAGCCCTCAGCCTCTCCTTGAACATCCTGACTGTCTGGTGCTTCAGGTAGTAGTAGGAGGAGATACGACCGTACGTCAGGGGCTCAATTGTGCAATCATCCTGGAGGGAGGGAGACAGTAGGAGAGGAGACATGGAGGAGGAGAGGAGAGGAAACAGGGAGGAAAGGAGGAGAGGAGACAGGGAGGAGGAGAGGAGAGGAAACAGGGAGGAAAAGAGGAGAGGAGACATGGAGGAAGACGGGAGGAGAGAAGACAGGAGGGAAGACATGGTGAACCGTACTGATTCATGTTAAATCTATCAACACAAACCACAATGGTTCCCTCTGTATGTACCTGTGTGCTTTATAACTTCACACTGCCTGACTACTACAGGCAAATCAATTAAAATGAATACATGTGCACAGACATACAGGTCATACACACACAAACACAATTACACACACAAATGCACACACTCCCTTACCTCTCCTATCTCCATACAGTAGGAACACTCCAGGTCTCGGAGACTCCTCTCCACCAGGTTGGACAGGTACTTGTTAACGGTCTCGTGGCTGATGTCATCCAGGCTGTAGTAACTGGACAACACACACAACAACCAGGTTAGACCTACTGTACATGTAACAGAAACTTGGGGAGACAGATTATAGCATTTAGGAAACAGACAAAAAGAAAGCAGCAGTTACGTTTATAAAAGATCCTAGGCTATTTAATAGAGGAAATTGAAACGTTATATCATTTTCATATCTAGTTGCTGACTATTACTCCCAAATCAAGTGACTTCTGATAGGTCCAAAACACCACATGAGCAAGGACAATCCTTTAAAAGTCCCTAAAAAGGAGTCCATGTTTAAGGTAACAGCTGACATTCATTCAATGCTTTTCTACCTCTCCCTGCACCCTAATAAACCATCTGTAGCCGCTGCAAAGTTATGCTAAAACAGATAAATACTATTGGACATGTTTCAGATGTGGCCACTGCCAGTAATAACTCAGGGGTATTAAAAGGAGTCTATGGGGAGTCTGTAATATATGTACGTTTTTACAGCTTATTGATTTACTCATAACCCTGCGCTGACCATAGTAACAACTCCAATGCTCCCCACACTAACACTGATACACTTCATCTATGCAGACATAACATATATCATCAACACACACACACACACACACACACACACACACACAGAGTATATTCTCTAGCTAGCACATACAAATCAATACACAGAATAAACGGCACACATCGATCAAAAGCCACTGCATCATAAGCATCAATAGTACCACAGTATAGGCCTGTTTGTTTTCTCTGGGGTTGTTGTAGGGGTAAAACTGGGGTAACATATTATTATTAAGAGCCTTGCCCTTGGACCATGCCAGCCCACAGACTGGAACAAACAAAACACCCTCTTATCACAAAATGATTCCCAGATTTTGGGCCATACAGTATTTGCTGAGCTAAGACAACGCACAGCCAAAATGGCTTCCATGCGTGGCTCAGCGGCTCTAATGGGTAAGAGTTACCACATGAGACAAGGACATAAGTGCACACAACTATGTGCTTCATTAACTTCTAATGTCAAATAACATTTGAGTGTGTGTGTATTCGGGTGTATGTGTGTGTGTGTTTGGATGTCTGTGTGTGTATGTGTATGTGAATGTGTGTGTGTTTGTTTGGGTGTATGTGTGTGCATGTTTGGGTGTATGTGTGTGCGTGTTTGGGTGTATGTGTATGCGTGTGCGTGTTTGGGTGTATGTGTGTGCGTGTTTGGGTGTATGTGTGTGCGTGTTTGGGTGTATGTGTGTTTGGGTGTATGTGTGTGCATGTTTGGGTGTACAGTGGGGAGAACAAGTATTTGATACACTGCCAATTTTGCAGGTTTTCCTACTTACAAAGCATGTAGAGGTCTGTAATTTTTATCAAAGGTACACTTCAACTGTGAGAGACGGAAGTTAAAACAAAATTCCAGAAAATCACATTGTATGATTTTTAAGTAATTAATTTGCATTTTATTGCATGACATAAGTATTTGAAACATCAGAAAAGCAGAACTTAGTATTTGGTACAGAAACCTTTGTTTGCAATTACAGAGATCATACGTTTCCTGTAGGTCTTGACCAGGTTTGCACACACTGCAGCAGGGATTTTGGCCCACTCCTCCATACAGACCTTCTCCAGATCCTTCATGTTTCGGGGCTGTCGCTGGACAATACAGACTTTCAGCTCCCTCCAAAGATTTTCTATTCGGTTCAGGTCTGGAGACTGGCTAGGCCACTCCAGGACCTTGAGATGCTTCTTACGGAGCCACTCCTTAGTTGCCCTGGCTGTGTGTTTCGGGTCGTTGTCATGCTGGAAGACCCAGCCACGACCCATCTTCAATGCTCTTACTGAGGGAAGGAGGTTGTTGGCCAAGATCTTGCGATACATGGCCCCATCCATCCTCCCCTCAATACGGTGCAGTCGTCCTGTCCCCTTTGCAGAAAAGCATCCCCAAAGAATGATGTTTCCATCTCCATGCTTCACGGTTGGGATGGTGTTCTTGGGGTTGTACTCATCCTTCCTCTTCCTCCAAACATGGCGAGTGGAGTTTAGACCAAAAAGCTCTATTTTTGTCTCATCAGACCACATGACCTTCTCCCATTCCTCCTCTGGATCATCCAGATGGTCATTGGCAAACTTCAGACGGGCCTGGACATGCGCTGGCTTGAGCAGGGGGACCTTGCGTGCGCTGCAGGATTTTAATCCATGACGGCGTAGTGTGTTACTAATGGTTTTCTTTGAGACTGTGGTCCCAGCTCTCTTCAGGTCATTGACCAGGTCCTGCCGTGTAGTTCTGGGCTGATCCCTCACCATCCTCATGATCATTGATGCCCCACGAGGTGAGATCTTGCATGGAGCCCCAGACCGAGGGTGATTGACCGTCATCTTGAACTTCTTCCATTTTCTAATAATTGCGCCAACAGTTGTTGCCTTCTCACCAAGCTGCTTGCCTATTGTCCAGTAGCCCATCCCAGCATTGTGCAGGTCTACAATTTTATCCCTGATGTCCTTACACAGCTCTCTGGTCTTGGCCATCGTAGAGAGGTTGGAGTCTGTTTGATTGAGTGTGTGGACAGGTGTCTTTTATACAGGTAACGAGTTCAAACAGGTGCAGTTAATACAGGTAATTAGTGGAGAACAGGAGGGCTTCTTAAAGAAAAACGAACAGGTCTGTGAGAGCCGGAATTCTTACTGGTTGGTAGGTGATCAAATACTTATGTCATTCAATAAAATGCAAATTAATTACTTAAAAATCATACAATGTGATTTTCTTGATTTTTGTTTTAGATTCCGTCTCTCACAGTTGAAGTGTACCTATGATAAAAATGACAGACCTCTACATGCTTTGTAAGTAGGAAAACCTGCAAAATTGGCAGTGGATCAAATACTTGTTCTCCCCACTGTATGTGTGTAGGAAGGATGCTTAATGAAGGTAATTTGACAGTTGCCTCCATATTGATGTATAATAATGTATGTGTGTATGTATGTAAACAAGGATCCACTCACTCTGACATAACCAACTCCTCTCATTACATTAGACTCAGCATAAACAATCCTCCCATGAATATCATTCACAATCATCTGTTCTGTTGAAAACCAGAGGCCATTGGAAAAGAATGCAGCATCGAAACGGAAACAGCAGTTGCGGAGCGGCAGCCATATTTAATGTGTGTTTAATGTTAAGTATGGACGTCATTGTTATCACTCCACATGTCAACACAGCCCAGCAGCCAATGCATTTATTACTGAAAACATTTCACAGCTCTTTACTGGGGTGTGAGAGACTGTGTGTGTGAGAGAGAGAGAGCGTTACGGGCTGTCTGATTAAGTCATGTCCATTAACATCATCAGCATTAGGGTACTGATGCTGCACAAATACATTTATAGTTTGTGTGTTTGTGTGTGTGTGTGTGTGTGTGTGTGTGTGTGTAGCAGCGCCGGATACAAGCCACCCCAGTCAATCATGTCTCCATGAGTAATTGCCGGTGACAAGGTGACCGTCTCCAGGGCTTGCAGGACAGATCCGATGGCCAATTGGCCATGTATAAAATACAGCTGTGACAATGTGCTGTTGGGTGGTACACATATCTAACCCATAAATCACCTGATATTACCGATACTAAGCCAACTTTATCAAAAAAATAAGACCGGCTGAAAGGATATGTAGAGCTTGAAGTATAACTGAATGGTGCTAAAAATGTATGTTAATCTTTAAACCAAAAGTGTGTTTTACCATTCAACTTACATAACACAATATATGTGTGTGTGTGTGTGTGTGTATGTATATGTTGGGGCTGGGAGACCTGGGTCAGGCCTTAGTGGTAAATGTGGGCTGACAGCCGTGTAAATGCCAGCAGTCTGGAATGTTCTGGAATCCTCATCCTCAATGCATAGCAGATGTCTCTGCAGCACACTGCTTCCTTCTACCCATCCATCCATTAGAGGAGGATCAGTGTGTGTGTGTGTGTGTGTGTGTGTGTGTGTGTGTGTGTGTGTGTGTGAGAGAGAGAGAGAGTGTGTATTGTACATGTACACTACCAGTCAAAAGTTTGGACACGCCTACTCATTCAAGGGTGTTTCTTTATTTTTACAATTTTTTACATTGTAGAATAATAGTGAAGACATCAAAATTATGAAATAACATATGGAATCATGTAGTAACCAAAAAAGTGTTAAACAAATCCAAATATATTTTATATTTGAGATTCTTCAAATAGCCACCCTTTGCCTTGATGACAGCTTTGCACACTCTTAGCATTCTCTCAACCAGCTTCATGAGGTAGTCACCTGGAATGCATTCCAATTAACAGCTGTGCCTTCTTAAAAGTTAATCTGTGGAATTCCTTTCCTTCTTAATGAGTTTGAGACAATCAGCTGTGTTGTGACAAGGTAGGGGTGGTATCAGAGCATATGAGCGGAGTGGAGCGGTGAGAATCTCAGCTCCTCGCTCACGGAGCTGTTCACCCCTCCGCTCCCACCGCTCAAAGTCACATCAGGCCAGTCCGCTCATTATCGCTCAGCGCTCAACGCAGTTTGCATCGCGCTCCACTCAAATCGCCCCCCGCTCGCTCCAAAAAAGGAAAAAAATCTGCATGTATTTCACTTTTAGCTTAAACCACAGCCTTACTTTATCTCCCCGAGTTTGTTGCATACAGACTCATCTCGGATTATCCATTCTGTCTTGAAACGGAGATCTAACACTGATGCTAAAATGAGATGTTAATCAGTATAGTATATTCCATAGCGAATTGTCACGTTGTTTGCCAATGTACTTGATTCAGGTTGATGTTAGCAATATTAGACTTGAGTTTGTTTAGCCATAACGGGTATTTTTGGAACAACCGGATGAACGACTGAATCATCCGCAGCTGCCTGCTCCATCGAGTGGTGCAGGCATTTGTGGGGCGGACACCTAATTGGTCGGTTTCCTCTGTGTTCAGGGTGCTCTTGCGTACACTTTCCACCAGGTGCCCGACTTTCACTAACAGCCTATTAATGTTGTCGTGCTCGTTAACGGCGTCTTTGATCGCCAGCTGAAGCATGTGAATGGGGCATCTCAGATGTAAATTTGACACAGTAAAGTACTGATTTATCATAGTTTCTACATTAGAGGTTATCACTTCCACATGGACTTGCGAGGGCGCAGGTGGTCCCTCATCCTCTTCTTCATGTTCTGTGCTGCTGCTGGCATCCACGGTCACTTCACCCTCCGCCTCCTCTTCAGTGCCAGGGAGGAGGTTAAACGCCTTGATCATGTTGCTGGCACTGTCAGTGACGACCCAATTCATTATTTATTATTATTTCAGTACACTTTCATACTTTTGGTAAATACAATCTGCAGTATGGTGCCCCTGTATGTGCTCACAGCCCAACAAAACCGTGTGCCCCCGGAACGTCCCATCAATTAAACTGGCCACGATGCCAAGGAAGCTGTGCCCTCTTCTACTGGTCCAAATGTCCGCTGACAGAACGAGCCCATCACCATTTTGCAGTAGGTCTTGCAGTTTGGCTTCCATCTCTTCCAGGGCATGTGGCATGAGCGTGTCCCGTATGGTGTTGTAGCAAGGGGGGGTGTAGCCCGGTTGAGCTGCGCTGGCGAAGTGTTGCATCCCTTCGTGTTCTCCTTTACTCAGCGGTTCATAGTCCATGAAAATCATTTTTTAAAAATGCTACATCCAGCTCTCTTTTTCTCTCCCTTGTTATGGTTGGGCCTTTGCGTGCAGTGAAGAAACTTTTGAATTCCTCAACCCTTTTCTTTTGTTGCTGCTGCTGCTCCTCTCGCTCTATAAAATACAAATTCATGGACAACACAAATTAAATTAAACAGATGGATTCTGGGTCAGGCTTGAGCATGCTTCAGACTCGTGGTGTGAGCGAGCGAAATTTGAGCGGGACATAGGGCGACGCTCCGTCCTTTTAAAAATGCCGCTCTGTCCAAAATCCGCCCGCCCGCTCGCGCTCCACGCTCGCTCCCGCTACACTCCGCTCACATGCTCTGGGTGGTAAAGACCAAGTCCATATTATGGCAAGAAAAGCTCAAATAAGCAAAGAGAAACGACAGTCCATCATTACTTTAAGACATGAAGGTCAGTCAATACGGAACATTTCAAGAACTTTGAAAGTTTCTTCAAGTGCAGTCGCAAAAACCATCAAGCCCTATGATGAAACTGGCTCTCATGAGGACTGCCACAGGAATTGAAGACCCAGAGTTACCTCTGCAGCAGAGTTACCAGCCTCAGAAATTGCAACCCAAATAAATGCTTCACAGAGTTCAAGTAACAGACACATCTCAAAATCAATTGTTCAGAGGGGACTCTGTGAATCAGGCCTTCATGGTCGAATTGCTGCAAAGAAACCACTACTAAAGGACACCAATAAGAAGAAGAGACCTGCTTGGGCCAAGAAACACGAGCAATGGACATTAGACCGGTGGAAATGTGTCCTTTGGTCTGGAGTCCAAATTGGAGATTTTTGGTTCAAACCACTGTGTCTTTGTGAGACGCGGTGTGGGTGAACGGATGATCTCCACATGTGTAGTTCCCACCGTAAAGCATGGAGGAGGAGGTGTTATGGTGTGGGGGTGCATTGCTGGTCACACTCTTTGTGATTTATTTAGAATTCAAGGCACACTTAACCAGCATGGCTACCACAGCATTCTGCAGCGATACGCCATCCCATCTGGTTTGGGCTTAGTGGGACTATAATTTGTTTTTCAACAGGACAATGACCCAACACACCTCCAGGCTGTGTACGGGCTATTTTACCAGCTGTCATCAAGGCAAAGGGTGGCTAATTGAAGAATCTCAAATATTAAATATATTTTGATTTGTTTAACACTTTTTTGGTTACTACATGATTCCATATGTGTTGTCATAGTTTTGATGTTTTCACTATTATTCTACAATGTAAAACATAGTAAGAATAAAGAAAAACCCTTGAATGAGTAGGTGTGTCCAAACTTTTGACTGGTACTGTACGTGTGTGTGCTTCCCTGCATGTGTGTACATGTGTTGTTGCAGGGAGAAAAACAGAGTGTTGATGTGGCTGTAAATCATCTGTGTGCTCACTGAGGTTTGACACAAATAACTAATTTATGGTGGCTTTTAGGCTCTTAGTTATTCAGATAGACCAGAAACACCCTTAGTTATTCAGATAGACCAGAAACACCCTGTATGGAATATCAACCTTATTTAGCATCTTAGTGAACTGCTAATTGGTATACTTAAAGGACCCCTCCAGAGGAAGTTGGCGTCACTATTTCGACTTAATTCCTGTCCTAGTGTGGAAATGCTGGTTTAGTTCCACCCTCTGAACGCCGACGTATGGCTCCTTATAAATATTGATTAATCGGGTGTGCACATCTCCACCTTCCTCCGTGTGCTGGCACTCCTCGAAACACACCAAAAAGCCAGGGTCAGGGTTGCTTTGCTAATCTCTAATTTACGGAGCACAACACAGTTAGGTAGGTAGGACAAGGAAGAGGACCATCCCACTCTCCCCCTACCTCTTCTGCAACGGAATTGAATGATCAAAGATGAATACAGAGTTTAGCGGTAATACTGGAGTTTTACCGGCGAAGCTAGAGGCTAGCTAAACTATTCCCCGGATCAATAAAGCTAGCTAGCTAGGTAACTATTAGCAACTGTGGATAATTGTTTCCAATATTGTTTCGAGCATAAGAGTACCGGTAACTATGCTAGCTAGCTTCCTTTCATCCGTTTTTTTGAAAACCTCATTATCTGAAGAGAAAATATTAGGTAGTTAGCTAGCTACTGTACTCGAAATCTGGCTAGCTAACTAAACAACAGTTGGAACGACCAATGTTTACAAGTATCCCCACTAGCTGGCTACTAGATTACCAATATAACAGTTGGCTCTAAAGCTTTTTGTAGGGAGCCAAGGAAAGCAACTATGGCCTGTATCAGTGATGGACACTAGCTAGAATGTAGACCAATACCTTTATAGCAATATAGCTAGCTACTAATACAATACTTATTGCACACTGTTTTGATGAGCCGGTTAGAAGAAGGCCATCACTTGGTCAAATTATAAACCATACTCCGTACCAAATGCATTGCCTACCAATAAACATCTGACAATGTATACATATTATGTAATTCTACTGTACTTTCCTTATTATTTACTTTGTGATATTACACTGTTGACGTGTATGGAGTGAACAATTACTAGTTCGCTTGTATTCTCCGAACAAGAACACCAGTGTTCCTGTACCAGAATGTGTATGTACTGTAATATAGGTTATTGCCTAGAGAGGAGGAAGTGGTGGGTTGTTAGAGCACAGTCATGGTTCTAATGTCAGTGGTGCTCATGAGGACCCCCATAACAATTGAAATGCCAATGTGGCCCCCCTCAAACATATTGTAACATTGGAAACCTTCAGTACTCAATGTGTGATAGGACCCTGAGCATAGGAGTAGACTTTAATGAACATGTGGGCTTTCTGTATATTGTAATAATTTATTTTCCTTTCCATTGTTGTAGTTGGTTATGTAAACATCATAAGAAAAGGCATTTAATGATAAACAGAATAAAACATGGATCCATTTTGTGATATATATTTTAAATAAATATCATCCATCCTCACATTATGTCAATATTACAATATTGCTGAGCAACAGAATGGGTCCATGTTTTGTTCTGTTTATCATTCAATGCATGTGTTCTTGGTCTGCATCACACAGCCCGGGAGTCCTCAGTCCTGTAAGACACATAGGTAGGTTATTGAATTGTCATTATGTCTGTCATGGATCCGGTCCATACATTACCATTTTGCTGTCTTCAGTCCAGAGAACTGAGAATCAGGCTGCGATTCGCTCTCTCTCTGTATCCAGTCAAGACATTGCTGTCGGGTTCGTACCCACTGTGTACATCAACACCTGGGTCAAGCCACCCATGGTTGTCCAGCCTTGTTGTAGTCCTGACTCTACTCTACTTCACCTAGGTGGTGTAGGGGTTTTAGCAGGGTTGGACAATCATGGACAGTGACCTGATTTGCATTTTTTGGAGATATAATCTTCTCTCAGTTTTCTGGGTGTGTGAGAGCTACAGTGAGGGAAAAAAGTATTTGATCTCCTGCTGATTTTATACGTTTGCCCACTGACAAAGACATGATCAGTCTATAATTTTAATGGTAGGTTTATTTGAACAGTGAGAGACAGAATAACAACAAAAAAATCCAGAAAAACGCATGTCAAAAATGTTGTAAATTGATTTGCATTTTAATGAGGGAAAAAAGTATTTGACCCCCTCTCAATCAGAAAGATTTCTGGCTCCCAGGTGTCTTTTATACAGATAACGAGCTGAGATTAGGAGCACACTCTTAAAGGGAGTGCTCCTAATCTCAGCTTGTTACCTGTATAAAAGACACCTGTCCACAGAAGCAATCAATCAATCAGATTCCAAACTCTCCACCATGGCCAAGACCAAAGAGCTCTCCAATGATGTCAGGGACAAGATTGTAGACCTACACAAGGCTGGAATGGGCTACAAGACCATTGCCAAGCAGTTGGTACGATTATTCGCAAATGGAAGAAACACAAAATAACTGTCAGTCTCCCTCGGCCTGGGGCTCCATGCAAGATCTCACCTCGTGGAGTTGCAATGATCATGAGAACGGTGAGGAATCAGCCCAGAACTACATGGGAGGATCTTGTCAATGATCTCAAGGCAGCTGGGACCATAGTCACCAAGAAAACAATTGGTAACACACTACGCCGTGAAGGACTGAAATCCTGCAGCGCCCGCAAGGTCCCCCTGCTCAAGAAAGCACATATACAGGCCCGTCTGAAGTTTGCCAATGAACATCTGAATGATTCAGAGGAGAACTGGGTGAAAGTGTTGTGGTCAGATGAGACCAAAATCGAGCTCTTTGGCATCAACTCAACTCGCCGTGTTTGGAGGAGGAGGAATGCTGCCTATGACCCCAAGAACACCATCCCCACCGTCAAACATAGAGGTGGGAACATTATGCTTTGGGGGTGTTTTTCTGCTAAGGGGACAGGACAACTTCACCGCATCAAAGGGACGATGGACGGGGCCATGTACCGTCAAATCTTGGGTGAGAACCTCCTTCTCTCAGCCAGGGCATTGAAAATGGGTCATGGATGGGTATTCCAGCATGACAATGACCCAAAACACACGGCCAAGGCAACAAAGGAGTGGCTCAAGAAGAAGCACATTAAGGTCCTGGAGTGGCCTAGCCAGTCTCCAGACCTTAATCCCATAGAAAATCTGTGGAGGGAGCTGAAGGTTCAAGTTGCCAAACGTTAGGCTCGAAAGCCATAGCCCCAACAAGCCACGCCTATAAGTCTTCTAATAGGCTGTCGTTGCTACAATTTATTTAGTCAAAATGCATTTGTATTGTACTAAACACATACCAAAAGCATACCAAAAGCACTAACATGCATTTAAATGACTGCAAACATGATACATTATCTGTCATGTAGTGACTCCATGTCTTTCATGTGCATATGTCAAATAAACAAACTAACTTGACGAGAGCATTGCAACCAATGTCCAATGGTCAGAATTTGACGTGTACTGGGTCGTTCCACAAAATTAGTTCCCTTTGCGTCCCTTTGATAGGTTAAGTAGAAATGATGGACCAATATTGCATTTTAAAAGCCTATTACAGTGGGGAAAAAAAGTATTTAGTCAGCCACCAATTGTGCAAGTTCTCCCACTTAAAAAGATGAGAGAGGCCTGTAATTTTCATCATAGGTACACGTCAACTATGACAGACAAAATGAGAAAAAAAAAAATCAGAAAATCACATTGTAGGATTTTTAATGAATTTATTTGCAAATTATGGTGGAAAATAAGTATTTGGTCAATAACAAAAGTTTCTCAATACTTTGTTATATACCCTTTGTTGGCAATGACACAGGTCAAACGTTTTCTGTAAGTCTTCACAAGGTTTTCACCCACTGTTGCTGGTATTTTGGCCCATTCCTCCATGCAGATCTCCTCTAGAGCAGTGATGTTTTGGGGCTGTCGCTGGGCAACACAGACTTTGAACTCCCTCCAAAGATTTTCTATGGGGTTGAGATCTGGAGACTGGCTAGGCCACTCCAGGACCTTGAAATGCTTCTTACGAAGCCACTCCTTCGTTGCCCGGGCGGTGTGTTTGGGATCATTGTCATGCTGAAAGACCCAGCCACGTTTCATCTTCAATGCCCTTGCTGATGGAAGGAGGTTTTCACTCAAAATCTCACGATACATGGCCCCATTCATTCTTTCCTTTACACGGATCAGTCGTCCTGGTCCCTTTGCAGAAAAACAGCCCCAAAGCATGATGTTTCCACCCCCATGCTTCACAGTAGGTATGGTGTTCTTTGGATGCAACTCAGCATTCTTTGTCCTCCAAACACGACGAGTTGAGTTTAACCAAAAAGTTATATTTTGGTTTCATCTGACCATATGACATTCTCCCAATCCTCTTCTGGATCATCCAAATGCACTCTAGCAAACTTCAGACGTGCCTGGACATCTACTGGCTTGAGCAGGGGGACACGTCTTGCACTGCAGGATTTGAGTCCCTGGCGGCGTAGTGTGTTACTGATGGTAGGCTTTGTTACTTTGGTCCCAGCTCTCTGCAGGTCATTCACTAGGTCCCCCCGTGTGGTTCTGGGATTTTTGCTCACCGTTCTTGTGATCATTTTGACCCCACGGGGTGAGATCTTGAGTGGAGCCCCAGATCGAGGGAGATTATCAGTGGTCTTGTATGTCTTCCATTTCCTAATAATTGCTCCCACAGTTGATTTCTTCAAACCAAGCTGCTTACCTATTGCAGATTCAGTCTTCCCAGCCTGGTGCAGGTCTACAATTCTGTTTCTGGTGTCCTTTGACAGCTCTTTGGTCTTGGCCATAGTGGAGTTTGGCGTGTGACTGTTTGAGGTTGTGGACAGGTGTCTTTTATACTGATAATAAGTTCAAACAGGTGCCATTAATACAGGTAACGAGTGGAGGACAGAGGAGCCTCTTAAAGAAGAAGTTACAGGTCTGTGAGAGCCAGAAATCTTGCTTGTTTGTAGGTGACCAAATACTTATTTTCCACCATAATTTGCAAATAAATTCATTAAAAATCCTACAATGTGATTTTCTGGAAAAAAATTCTCAATTTGTCTGTCATAGTTGACGTGTACCTATGATGAAAATTACAGGCCTCTCTCATCTTTTTAAGTGGGAGAACTTGCACAATTGGTGGCTGACTAAATACTTTTTTCCCCCACTGTATATGAAATTAAGTGCCCTTTAATATAGACTATATGGAGAATTCAATACATTTCATTTTGAATATGAAAAAAGACTTGCTAACGTGCCAAAATTCAACCACACCAGCAAAAATATTTTTGCAGCTGAAAAACGATGCCCAGAGCTTACCAGTGATGTTGCACAACAATTTAAGTTGACCAGACGGACACCTTCCTCTCCATGGAGAACAATTGAGTATGTCATTGTCTAGTTCATATAATTTAGGCTATACAATGATCCATGATAGACAGACAATGTGACTATTCACTAACTCCACCTTTGTGTCTATGTTTTAGGAGTCAACAGACAACAATTCAGCCTCACTGAAGTATGTCCAGAAAAATGCAGTATACACATTCGAGTAGGTTATTGTGAAGGTAGGCCTATGTCACGAAATAACATCATACAGTGAGGGAAAAAAGTATTTAATCCCCTGCTGATTTTGTAAGTTTGCCCACTGAGAAAGACATGAAGATTTCCCTTCATTGGAAGTAAGGGGCCTAGCCCGAACCATGAAAAACAGCCCCAGACCATTATTACTCCTCCAACAAACTTTACAGTTGGCACTATGCATTGGGGCAGGTGGCATTCTCCTGGTATCTGCCAAACCCAGATTCGTCCGTCGGACTGCCAGATGGTGAAGCGTGATTCATCACTCCAGAGAATGCGTTTCCACTGCTCCAGAGTCCAATGGCGGCGAGCTTTACACCACTCCAGCCAACGCTTGGCATTGCGCATGGTGATCTTAGGCTTGTGTGCGGCTGCTCGGCCATGGAAACCCATTTCATGATGCTCCGGACTAACAGTTCTTGTGCTGACGTTGCTCCCAGAGGCAGTTTGGAACTCGGTAGTAAGTGTTGCAACCGAGGACAGACAATTCAGCTCTAGGCGGTCCCGTTCTGTGAGCTTGTGTGGCCTACTAGTTCGCGGCTGAGCCGTTGTTGCTCCTAGATGTTTCCACTTCACAATAACATCCCTTACGGGCCATTCTACTGCCAATGTTTATTTATGGAGATTGTATGGCTGTATGCTTGATTTTATACACCTTTCAGCAACGGGTGTGGCTGAAATAGCAGTATCCATTAATTTGAAGGCGTGTCCACATACTTTTGGCCAGTGTATTTTACAAAACATTTCGAAATACATTTAAAATATTTACCAAATATATTGATAAATACCGAATGTATTTAAAAAAATGTATTTCAGAATGTATTTCTTAAATACATTTTCCGATGCATTTAACATACACACAGTGGCTAGTTTATTAGGTACACCGATATTGTACCGGGTCAGACCCACCTTTGCCTCCAGAACTACTCAAATTATTCTGGACATGGATTCTACAATGTGTGGCGTTCAAACGATGCTCAATTGGTATCAAGTAGGGTGGCAGAAATTCCTGGAACTTTCAATAAATTCCATGGTTTTCTCGAAATCCCAGTTGGAGGATTTTGGATTTCCTGCTTATTCCCTCCTGATTCCAGGAATCCTCCAACCGGGATTTCTGGAAAACCAGGGAATTTATTGAAAGTTCCAGTAATTTTGCCACCATAGTATCAAGGGACCAAATGTGTGCCAGGAAAACTTTCCCCACACCATTACACCATCGCCACCAGTCTGTACCGTTGACACCAGGCAGGATGGGGCCATGGACTCATGCTGCTTACGCCAAATCCTGACTCTGCCATCAGCATGATGCAACAGGAACTGGGATTCGTCGGACCAGGCAATGTTTTCCACTCAATTGTCCAGTGTTGGTGATCACGTGGGCACTTGAGCCACTTCTTCTTGTTTTTAGCTGATAGAAATGGAACCCGGTGTGGTCGTCTTCTGCAATGGCCCATCTGTGACAAGGACAGACGAGTTGTGCATTCCGAGATGCCGTTCTGTACACCGTTGTACTGTGTTTGCGCTGTTATTTGCCCGTTAGTTGCCCACCTGTTAGCTTGCACGATTCTTGTCATTCTCCTTCAACCTTTCTCATCAATGAGCTGTTTTCACCCACAGTACTGCAGCTGACAGGATGGTTTTTTCTTTGTCACACTATTCTCTGTTATCCCTAGACAAGGTTGTGGGTTCGATCCCCGGGACCACCCATACGTAAAAATGTATGCACACATGACTAAGTCGCTTTGGATAAAAGCGTCTGCTAAATGGCATATTATATTATTCTATTATAAAAGCCCAGGAGGCCGGACGTTTCTGAGATACTGGAACCGGCACGCCTGGCTTCAACAATCACACCTCGCTCAAAGTCGCATAGGTCATTCGTTTCGCCCATTCTAATGTTCAATCGAACAGTAACTGAATGCCTCCATGCCTGTTTTACTGTATATAGCAAGCCACGGCCACGTGACTCACTGTCTGTTGGAGCGTACCATTTTCATTCCATTTTCTACATTTTACATTCATTTATATATACGTTTTAAATACTTTCCGTAATATATGTTGGTCATTTTTTTCCGTGTGGGCAATCAACTAGACATCTGAGTAATGGAGCATGTGAACACCTTTGTTATGATTACAGTAAGTGAAAGCATGTAGAAGTTGTGGTAAAGAAACAAGAACTCACAGAACAGGTTTTCAGTAATGTGAAATGTCTTGAACATTGCAGATAGAAATGTTGGATTTGAATCGAATCATGTATTAGGGCAATACTCACTTTTCTTCATATACCTTCTAGGGTTAAACTCCGCGGATCTTATTTTAGCATTGAACAAATCACTTTAATTCAAAAGAATCAGCTTGTAAATGCACCTATAAGCATTGTGTAGCGCATATTTATTTTTTCTCGTTTTGAAACTATGCCAGCATTAGACATTACACAAACATTTAAACTAGCTACTAGCTTCGGATGCACAGGCTTCGCTCAGGTTGTTTGAAAACCTGGGGAAGTTGTCCGCAGGAAGATGCTAGCCCTGTGAGACCCCTGGTTGTAAAAAGTTAAAACAAAGAGAGAAAAACAAGGAAATACCTCTCCTGAGGGGATTTTTCTTTTAAACGTAATTTTCTTCAGAGCCAATCAGATGTGAGCGTTAATAGCCTGCCCACAGAGCCCGCCCAATAGTCAAGTCAACGAAATTCGGAAGGATGGCCTCGAGAGACTGACTGTATTGGAGTCAATTTACATTAGTAGAATATGTATTGTAAGATCTCTCTCTTCAACATCAGTTGCAACTTTTCTGTTTACACTATCCTTACATTAGCCTTGGATGTAGTGTGGCCAAAGCCACATTCCTACTTTGTGTGTGTGCAGCTATTAGCATACTGTAAATACCATAGTATATAGACAACCAAAATAAGGATAGCTATTCAAACAAACAATAGACCCATTTCCCGGCCCTGTCATGAAAATGTGCGTGCGCACGTGTGCATCAGAAAAAAGTTTGTTTACATGGAAGTGGATACTTGCTTGTGCAAGTTAACAAACGTAATCAGATGGTTATTGTCTACTACATAGCAGATGTCATCAGAGGATGATGTATTAGTAGCTGAGACATGTATGTTGTTGGTATAAAAATATTATACATCTAACTAAAACAGTCTTTTCATAATAAGCAAAAGGCAAAAAGGGAATTCTTGCAGGTAAATGTGGCGCCGGAGAGCCATTGTCTTTACACTGTACCACTCAGAGGGGGGTATGTGGTGTAGATGTGTCCCACACTATCTACGGAGGTGGCTTGGGAAATAGAGATTTGAATCTATATCTGTCTCTTTACACTGCTAAAATGTGTGTCCTGGAACTTGAATGTTGTCAAACTAGTGTAGTGTAAAAAGGCCTTTCTGATTAGTTGACTGATTTCTTTGGTATGGGAGTGAGTGGCAAGTTTTTTTCTCTCTCTCTTTCAGAGCTGAGGGCTGTGTTACTGGGTTCAAACCGGTCTGGTAAGAAATTTGTGGGGAACACCATTCTGGGAAAAGAGGCCTTGGATGCATCCAGAAGCACTGCCCAATGTGAGAAGGGAGAGGGCGATGTCTGCGGGAGGAAGGTCACTCTGGTGGAAGGAGTTTCATTTGTCTGATACAGCTGCACTTGTTAAAGATGGACTGCAGCACAGAGTGTCTCTATGCCCCCCTGGACCCCATGCTTTCATCCTTGTGGTTGAGGTGGACTTGCCATTCACTGATGCCTACAGAAGATCAGTGGAGGATCACGTCCAGCTCTTTGGCGAGAGAGTGTGGAGTTACACCATCATACTGTTCACATGGAAGGATTATCTGGGAGACACAACCATTGAGCAGTTCATTGAGGGTGAAGGAGAGGCCCTCCAATGGCTTATAGAGAAATGTGGTAGGAGATATCATGTTTTCAGCAATGAGGACAGGGGTGATGGCACTCAGGTCACAGAGCTACTGCACAAGATAGACGTGATGGTGGCAGGAAATGGTGGCAGCCATTTTGAAATTGAGACCTCGCAATTTCAGAAAGTGGAGAAGGACAGAAGGGAAATGGAAGAGAGAGCTCAAGAGAGATTTCTTAGAGCTCAGAGGCAAAGAAAGATGCTGAAAGCCCTCAAAGGTTAGTCCAAGTGTATTGATGCCTGATCTCTTGGGTCTTATACTGCACATTTTATGTTCCACTTCAAATCAATTCCAAACCATACAGCATTTCATAAATGAATACAATAAAATGTGTTATCACTAATATAGAAAACCATTTACTTATTTCTTCAGGAAATGTACAGATTCAGAGAGAAATCCAAATTCTACTGGTGGGGTGGATCTGGGCTGGAAAAAGCCATGTAGGAAACACCATCTTGAACAATTAAGCATTTATTGAAGAAAGAACTAAAGACTCCACAAGAAGAAGTGGTGAAGTGGCTGGCAGGCAGATCACCATGGTAGATACACCAGGCTGGTGGAAATACTTCCAGCCCAGATGACCCCAAACAAGGTCGAGGAAGAGATCCTGAAAGGTGTGCCTCTGTGCTCTCAAGCACCCCATGCCATCCTCCTGGTAGTTCCAGCAGATACATCATTCACAGAAGACCAAAAGCAGAACATACAAGAGAACATGGAACGGTTTGGAGAGAATGTCTGGAGACACACTATCGTGCTGTTCACCTACGGGTACTGGCTGTGTGGTGTACCCGTTGAGCAGCACATTGAGAGCGAAGGGGAAGCCCTCCAGTGGCTTGTTGAGAAATGTGGGAACAGGTATCATGTCCTCAACAATAAGAACAGGAGTGATCGCACTCAGGTCACCGACTTGCTAGAGAAGATAGAGGAGATGGTGGCAGGAAACAGTTTGTTTTTACTCACCACAGATACTCAAAGCAACGTGGAGACTGCCCATGGAACCAAAACCAACCAAGAGCTCTATGGTAGAGAGATTGAGCTTGAAGAGTTGGGGCGAATAGTGAATCAGGAATGGGACAGTAAGAACATGGAGATGAGGGAGAGAGTAAGGAGGGTGAGGATGGCCATCCAGTCTGCTAAATCCAAGGACAGCGGAAATAACAGCATGGACATTCCTACGGAATGTAAGACGTACTTGTTGATGTCTTCTGTGTGTACTTCACTTATCTGTGTCTTAGAAATGTAATTTAATATCATTTTTCCTTCCAGTTAAAAAGCTGCGTGAGGCGCTCATCAGTAGGGATGAAAAGCAACACAAAGAAGAAAATGACAAGTCAATGAAGATGCATGGAGGGGAAATCAAAGGTCTCAAGAAAGATGTCTCATTGCCTTTACAACGTCTGTCCAACCGTGAGTAATCAAATCAGGGATGTACAGAAATACCTCAAAAGCTGTAACTAAAAGAACTACAATTTAATTTCAACAAAAATTGCCAAATTTTTTGTCTGAGGTAGATGATTAATTGCCATAGTTTCTGATTCTTTCTTGACCAGGAAATTCTCAGTTGATTCAGAATTTAATAGAAGTTAGCTTACTCATTGGGCAAGCTTTCTGCAACAGCTCGATGGCAAACTTAGATTTTGAGGTGAAGTATCCATTTAACTTCCTAACATTGTTTTTCAGCAAGCACTGCTACCCCCACAGTACCCAGAGCTGTGGTTAGAATTCCAGGTCAGGTCAAAGACAAGTTAAAGGACATGCTTGAGAAGGAATGGCACAGACGAGAAGCCGACATAATGTACAATATCCAGGTGACACTTTAGGACGAAAGATGTCATTCAGGTAACGTAAAGTTACTGTCAATTTCCATTGTCTTAACTGTATGCTTGTAAGATGAACCAATAGAGACCAATAGATATACACTAAGTGTACAAAACATTAGGAACACCTTCCTAATATTGAGTTGCACCCACTTTTGCCCTCAGAACAGCCTCAATTCGTCAGGGTATGGACTCTACAAGGTGTCGAAAGCGTTCCACAGGGATGCTGGCCCATGTTGACTACAATGCTTCCCACAGTTGTGTCAAGTTGGCTGGATGTCCTTTGGGTGGTGGACCATTCTTGATACACACAGGAAACTGTTGAGCGTGAAAAACCCAGCAGCGATGCAGTTCTTGACACCAGTGCGCCTGGCACCTACTACCATACCCCGTTCAAAAGCAGTTAAAGCACTGTTAGATTAATTTGGATTTTAAGAATAATGACTAAAGAATTTCACCCCAAACACAGTATAAATGTTAGAATTATCATGTAGTGTCAACCCACTAACAGAGGGGGCGTTACTAACCATTCAAGGGGGAAGGCGGGAACTGTTTAAGAAAGCCACCTAAAGGTGGGAGGAGCATAGTGCCTTTGTTTGTCAAGGGGTATAAAAACAGTATGTTTGTGTTTTTGGCCCCAGAGCTCTCGCCATGAATAAAAATACAGATAAGACTTGTGAGTTGTGGACCTTGAATCATTGATGATTAAAACCAGAGCCTTACAACCTCTGGTAATGATTCAAGCTTAGGTTGAATTAGAGATAAAAATTCACATGACAGATTGGTCCTTCGAGCCGGATCTTAATACATCTTTATCGTTCTAGAGACACCGAAATCCGTGCACGGGCGGGTGATAGCATCCGTTAGAGAGTCCTGGCCTTCCACGTTAAGGTTAATAAACAGGCCGGTGATTACTCTTTATGAACGATAAAGACGTTAACAAGTTTGAAAAAGCATTTTAATCCAGACTGCAAGGAAAAGGTCAGTAATTTTTATTCATGGATTTTGGTAAAATGAGTTGAACTTAGTTACCAAAGTCAAAGAAGGTAATAATTATTACGACAGGGAGGGTCCGCAATTGATCCTAGAGGTAAATAGCTATTACAAAAAAAAACTAGTCCGAAATGACATGGTAGTGAATTGCAATCACAAATGTAAACTAAGTTAATATTGTCATTGTACGAATTGCAATGTTCAGTATAAACAGGGAAATAATTATCATCGTATGAGAGGGATATGTCGGGAGTTCATATATGCGACTGGGCATTTGCTAGAACTGTGCAAACAAGTTTAACAGATGATAAGGTCATATGTGTGTGAGACTGAATCCCTCGGGAGACGTGATTATTATTTCAGGGGTGGGGGAAAAAATAAGTTGCGTGAGGAAAATTGGGTAACTTACTCTTTTCATGAAACCGGAGTTAAATAGAAACTCTGGGTTAGGGGTTGAATAATTTTAAAGGGTTAATTACAAAAGCAAGAGGCGCACTAAGAGATTGGCTCCTACGGAAATAATTCGGGAGTGAATTATTTAAAAAACTAAAAGGGGGGGAGGGATTTCTTATTGTTCCACGATGGGAAAGACATCTTCTAAACAAGTCCGAGAATTAACGGGAGATGAAATATATATGTTAGGGAGGGATCGGAGAAATATGTTTTATGGGTCCATTTGGGAGAAGAGGTATGAATTTATTGGGCATCTCGAAGTAAAAAAGTTAGTGGGCAGATGCATATAAAATTAGATGAAAAAAAAAGCGAAAGGAGGGGCTGAAGACAGGGAGTGTGTTTTTTTTAAGCGCGAAAATGCTTTAACGGGGACAAAGGAATATTTAACTATCGTGACTGCAGGGGGAAAAGGAGAATGACAGTCAATATTTTTGGTTCGAACAAATGTTTGACAAAATGATTTGTGTCAATTAAGAATTGGCTAAAAACACCACAAAGCGATTATTTGAGAGGTACCTATAAAGTCCAACGATGT
Organism: Coregonus lavaretus; assembly: GCF_964263955.1. Taxonomy (NCBI): domain Eukaryota; kingdom Metazoa; phylum Chordata; class Actinopteri; order Salmoniformes; family Salmonidae; genus Coregonus; species Coregonus lavaretus. The sequence continues at coordinate 56,775,481 of NC_139990.1, read as the reverse complement.
GGTCCTCTGTAGCTCAGCTGGTAGAGCACGGCGCTTGTAACGCCAAGGTAGTGGGTTCGATCCCCGGGACCACCCATAATAAAAAAAAATATGCACGCATGACTGTAGGTCGCTTTGGATGGGAGCGTCTGCTAGATGGCATATTATTATGCGTGTGTCTAGACTTTCGCACTCAAACGTAGACGTACGTAATGGGTTGGAAGGTGGAGAATATTTGCGTTTTTGGTCAGTTGGCAGACGCTCTAATCCGGAGCGACTTGAAGAGCCAATAGAGGTTTGCATGGAACTATTCTGTCGTGTTGGGCATTTGAATGGCAGAAGATGAAATATGTGTGTATGAGGAAATTCAACGGCGGGTATGAATGATAACCGGATACTACTTAGTATTTGGTTGGTTAAATGCTAAATAAAAGATTTGAGGCGTGGTTATGGGGTAACTAGGAAGACGCACTTATTCAAAAAGGAATGGGTGGAGAGAGAGTTTTTTTACGTGTATTAAAAGTTGCATTAGATAGCTTTAGTAATATTCTAGATATGTCTATGAAAATATGTTATACGTACTAATGACATTATTTCCTAAGAAGGAAAATTGTAGGGAAGTTTCCCGCGCCTCCCCCATAATGTAGGAAGGAGCAGGAGAGGGGGGGAGTGAGAGACAGGACATCGTTCAAATGGTAGGAATGTCATTAAGTGTATGCTGATAAATAATATCAAGCGTTTGTTTTATTGATTGGGGCCGAATCAGAGAAAACTGTTAAATATATTGAATAGCGAACTGAAAATGAAAGGCATGGAATACAAATAATTGGAAAATTTTAAAACGATAATTTATTTTCGTTACAAGGAAGCAAGTGGCATTGGCTGTTGTGCTGGGGGAATAGCGCCAGCCTGTGGTGGGTTCTGGATTTGTTATAAATAACTTTATATTTTAAACTAAAATGAATAGACTACAATTGGAACATCAGAAAAAGGACAATATAATTCGTAATAGTTATTATAATTATTATTGATAGTTATTGCAATTATTATTATCCTGAGTGGCGCAGTGGTCTAAGGCACTGCATCGCAGGGCTAACTGTGCCACTAGAGATCCTGGTTCGGATCCAGGCTTTGTCGCAGCCGACAGCGACTGGGAGACTCATGGGCGGCGCACAATTGGCCCAGTGTCGTCCAGGGTAGGGGGGAAAATGGCCGGCAGGGATGGAGCTCGGTTGATAGAGCATGGTGTTTGCAACGCCAGGGTTATGGGTTCGATTCCCACGGGGGGAGGCCAGTAAAAAAAAATAAAGATTAAAATAATAAAAATGTATTCACATGACTCTCCCCTTGTACTGTAAAAAAAAACAAAAAATGGCACATCCTTCCCCCTAATACAATTAACTCAAAAATAATTATTACGACCATAGATGACAACTGTAGCAACCCTGTGTTTATAAATGTGGATATCAACTTTACCACTTCAGCATGGTTTTGTGTCACAGTCGATGCCATGCAGGGCTTACGGGCCACAAGGTTGAGGGTTCGCCGACCACCACGGACAAGCTCACTCTCCCTGCTTGTCTCATTACACTACGATCAGAGCCAGCTGCAGACAATGATCAGTTAGGGGGAAATCAGATTTTCCACATTTTCATGCTATATTTATATAAAATATATGCTACAAAAATTCCACCAACAGGTTTCTGTGCCAATGCACGACACACAACCAATAAGCAATGCATAACTGCATACCGATTAAAGACATTGAGCACTTATCATCATGGTTTGAGTTTTCAACACCACAATCAAGTAGAGTATGTCCATTTCGACAAACAGAAAATACATCCCTGCCTACTCTGTATCGAAGGCTTGGTTTGACAATTTCCGAATGTCATTACACTTTTTGGTGTTTTGTAACAAATGTCCTGTTCCATTAATAGAATGGCTGTTGCACAGTTTGGATGCTGGAATTATTAGAGTGGAGTGGAGTGGATGAACGTGTGCAGGTAGCCTACAGGAGAGTTTTGAAGTAGCCTAATCAGATCAAAACATTGTGACTAGTTGTGTTTATGCCACACATAAAAGGTAATACATTTAAAAGTTAAATGACAAATATTTTGGCTATATTGAAGCGTTAGGTCCACCTGTATAAAAGACACCTGTCCACACACTCAATCAAACAGACTCCAACCTCTCCACAATGGCCAAGACCAGAGAGCTGTGTAAGGACATCAGGGATAAAATTGTAGACCTGCACAAGGCTGGGATGGGCTACAGGACAATAGGCAAGCAGCTTGGTGAGAAGGCAACAACTGTTGGCGCAATTATTAGAAAATGGAAGAAGTTCAAGATGACGGTCAATCACCCTCGGTCTGGGGCTCCATTCAAGATCTCACCTCGTGGGGCATCAATGATCATGAGGAAGGTGAGGGATCAGCCCAGAACTACACGGCAGGACCTGGTCAATGACCTGAAGAGAGCTGGGACCACAGTCTCAAAGAAAACCATTAGTAACACACTACGCCGTCATGGATTAAAATCCTGCAGCGCACGCAAGGTCCCCCTGCTCAAGCCAGCGCATGTCCAGGCCCGTCTGAAGTTTGCCAATGACCATCTGGATGATCCAGAGGAGGAATGGGAGAAGGTCATGTGGTCTGATGAGACAAAAATAGAGCTTTTTGGTCTAAACTCCACTCGCCGTGTTTGGAGGAAGAAGAAGGATGAGTACAACCTCAAGAACACCATCCCAACCGTGAAGCATGGAGGTGGAAACATCATTCTTTGGGGATGCTTTTCTGCAAAGGGGACAGGACAACTGCACCGTATTGAGGGGAGGATGAATCACGAGATCTTGGCCAACAACCTCCTTCCCTCAGTAAGAGCATTGAAGATGGGTCGTGGCTGGGTTTACCAGCATGACAACGACCCGAAACACACAGCCAGGGCAACTAAGGAGTGGCTCCGTAAGAAGCATCTCAAGGTCCTGGAGTGGCCTAGCCAGTCTCCAGACCTGAACCCAATAGTAAATCTTTGGAGGGAGCTGAAAGTCTGTATTGCCCAGCGACAGCCACGAAACCTGAAGGATCTGGAGAAGGTCTGTATGGAGGAGTGGGCCAAAATCCCTGCTGCAGTGTGTGCAAACCTGGTCAAGACCTACAGGAAACGTATGATCTCTGTAATTGCAAACAAAGGTTTCTGTACCAAATATTAAAGTTCTGCTTTTCTGATGTATCAAATACTTATGTCATGCAATAAAATGCAAATTAATTACTTAAAAATCATACAATGTGATTTTCTGGATTTCTGTTTTAGATTCTGTCTCTCACAGTTGAAGTGTACCTATGATAAAAATTACAGACCTCTACATGCTTTGTAAGTAGGAAAACCTGCAAAATCGGCAGTGTATCAAATACTTGTTCTCCCCACTGTGTATATATATATATATATATATATATATATATATATATATATATATATATATATATATATATATAGCCCTGGAGTGTGATGTCACATAGTGAGAGTTGTAACCGTGGCTTCTGAAGATGACCCTGTGGTTTCCATGATGCTGCCATGAACAACAGCTATTGTTTGTCTCCTCAACATTCACTGGTAATGAATCAGTTAAATGTATGACTGGTTATCATGTACTCACACCATTTCACTGACAAAACATTTTTTGGGGGCATTTCTTGGAAATACATGTAGCCTTTTTCTGCTTCTACCAAGGGAGGGGAAAAGACGGTGACTTATTCTGAGGTTCTTCAGATTGAACTGGTCATTAGTTGCCATATCAGACTTCAGAATGTGGTAGCCACTCTCAATTAGCTTCCAAAATTACTGAAACTTCACAACTGGAATTTCTGGGTAAATTTTTTGTGATGAATCATCATAAAAAGTCTAAAACATAATCAAAACCTACCTGGGGTTCATGACCAGCCTGCGGAAGAAGTACGTCCAGGTGATGTAGTCCATAGCGTCCTGTTTAGAGGTGATGGTCCCTGCAGCAATCTCAGCATTCAGATGGTCTGACAGCACACCCATGAGACTGAGGAAGAGGTGGTAGTTCCCCCCCCCACAATGTTAAATGCACTGAGACCAAGTTACAAGCACTGTAGCAATGGCCTTCACTATGTAAAGTCACCACAAAGCCAAAGGAAAGCCTCTCACCTGGACTCAACAGGGAAGGGTTCATAGAGGAACTTCTTGTAGAAGTCTTTCTTGATGTCGTGGACCAGGATCACAGCTTTGCCCTGGTCATCATACTGAGGGCGGCCTGCACGGCCCATCATCTGCAGCACGTCTGGAGAGACCACAACACAACTACTGTAAACACAGTCCAAATGGAACTACTACAGGCGTAGAGAGCTGAACCACTTTCTTCAGAACAACTAATACATACTGTAACTACAGGAGAGACAAACCACATCTACACATTTAGATGAAAACAACACATGGATGTCCTGGATTTTCGAACTCACTTCCAAATGGAGAGTATTTGACCCGACAGGAAAAAATAAGTATATTTAATTCAATAAATAAACAGTGATGGAAACAACTGAACATGAGCCTGTACCTGTGATGGGGTAGTCCACGTAGCGTCTGGTCTTCCCATCGTAGTACTCAGTACCTTTGACAATGACCAGATGGGCAGGGAAGTTGACTCCCCAGGCCAGAGTGCTGGTGGCTATCAGTATCTGGAGACAGAGAGATTAGAGTGTCATACCTGTCATGGATTTAACAAAGTAAAGTATAAACACCTTCAGTGTCATACCTGCAACATTGTTGTATATATCTGTAACTATTCAATATGTACAGTGAGGGAAAAAAGTATTTGATCCCATGCTGATTTTGTACGTATGCCCACTGACAAATACATGATCAGTCTATAATTTTAATGGTAGGTTTATTTGAACAGTGAGAGACAGAATAACAACAAAATAATCCAGAAAAACGCATGTCAAAAATGTTATAAATTGATTAGCATTTTAATGAGGGAAATAAGTATTTGACCCCTCTGCAAAACATGACTTGGCAATCACAGAGGTCAGACGTTTCTTGTAGTTGGCCACCAGGTTTGCACACATCTCAGGAGGGATTTTGTCCCACTCCTCTTTGCAGATCTTCTCCAAGTCATTAAGGTTTCGAGGCTGACGTTTGGCAACTCGAACCTTCAGCTCCCTCCACAGATTTTCTATGGGATTAAGGTCTGGAGACTGGCTAGGCCACTCCAGGACCTTAATGTGCTTCTTCTTGAGCCACTCCTTTGTTGCCTTGGCCATGTGTTTTGGGTCATTGTCATGCTGGAATACCCATCCACGACCCATTTTCAATGCCCTGGCTGAGGGAAGGAGGTTCTCACCCAAGATTTGACGGTACATGGCCCCGTCCATCGTCCCTTTGATGTGGTGAAGTTGTCCTGTCCCCGTAGCAGAAAAACACCCCCAAAGCATAATGTTTCCACCTCCATGTTTGACAGTGGGGATGGTGTTCTTGGGGTCATAGGCAGCATTCCTCCTCCTCCAAACACGGCGAGTTCAGTTGATGCCAAAGAGCTCGATTTTGGTCTCATCTGACCACAACACTTTCACCCAGTTCTCCTCTGAATCATTCAGATGTTCATTGGCAAACTTCAGACGGCCCTGTATATGGGCTTTCTTGAGCAGGGGGACCTTGCAGGCGCTGCAGGATTTCAGTCCTTCACGGCGTAGTGTGTTACCAATTGTTTTCTTGGTGACTATGGTCTCCCATGTAGTTCTGGGCTGATTCCTCACCATTCTCATGATCATTGCAACTCCACGAGGTGAGATCTTGCATGGAGCCCCAGGCCGAGGGAGATTGACAGGTCTTTTGTGTTTCTTCCATTTGCGAATAATCGCACCAACTGTTGTAACCTTCTCACCAAGCTGCTTGGCGATGGTCTTGTAGCCCATTCCAGCCTTGTGTAGGTCTACAATCTTGTCCCTGACATCCTTGGAGAGCTCTTTGGTCTTGGCCATGGTGGAGAGTTTGGAATCTGATTGATTGATTGCTTCTGTGGACAGGTGTCTTTTATACAGGTAACAAGCTGAGATTAGGAGCACTCCCTTTAAGAGTGTGCTCCTAATCTCTGCTCGTTATCTGTATAAAAGACACCTGGGAGCCAGAAATCTTTCTGATTGAGAGGGGGTCAAATACTTATTTCCTTCATTAAAATGCAAATCAATTCATAACATTTTTGACATGCGTTTTTCTGGATTTTTTTGTTGTTATTCTGTCTCTCACTGTTCAAATAAACCTACCATTAAAATTATAGACTGATCATTTCTTTGTCATTGGGCAAACGTACAAAATCAGCAGGGGATCAAATACTTTTTTCCCTCACTGTATATACCTATAGGAGGATCCTCTTTGTGTATCATTCATGTATGAGAGTCTACTATTTGTTTTCTACCTGTGTCACCTGTCTGTGTCATACCTGTGTTAGAGTTTTCTGTCTGCGTGTCACTGTCCTACGTGGTTCTACCTGGACCTATCAGGGTCCTACCTGGACCTATCAGGGTCCTACCTGGATCTTGCAGTTGACAAACAGTTCCTCCACAGTCTTCCTGTCTCTCTCGTGTAGTCCAGCGTGGTGCATGCCGATACCGAACGCCAACGTCAGCTTCAGGTTGGACTCCCTCACCGTGGCGATGATGTCTGTCATCTGGGGAACATTAACCAATCACAGCATGAGACCTTATCTCATCAACCTATGACAGCATGAGACCTTTTCTCGTTGACCAATTAGAGACACAGTAAACCAGTACACAGTGTAGGACCAGAAGACACATCCATGATGAAGAAGACATCGTTGTACATGAGCAGGGAGGGGGGCTACGGAAGGAGTGGAGATAAACTGAAAACAACATGTGGGACAGAGCAAGCAAAACATTTGAGATGGTTTTACAGGGAGAGTTACAGGGAGGACGAGAGCTACAGTGCCTTGCAAAAGTATTCATCACCCTTGGCGTTTTTCCTATTTTGTTGCATTACAACCTGTAATTTAAATGGATTTTTATTTGGATTTCATGTAATGGACATACACAAAATAGTCCAAATTGGTGAAGTGAAACAGAAAAGTGGTGCGTGCATATGCATTCACCCCCTTTGCTATGAAGCCCCTAAATAACATCTGGTGCAACCAATTACCTTCAGAAGTCACATAATTAGTTAAATAAAGTCCACCTGTGTGCAATCTAAGTGTCACATGATCTCAATATATATACACCTGTTCTGAAAGGCCCCAGAGTCCGCAACACCACTAAGCAAGGGGCACCATTTAGACCAAGGAGCTCTCCAAACAAGTCAGGGACAAAGTTGTGGAGAAGTACAGATCAGGGTTGGGTTATAAAACAATATCAGAAACTTTGAACATCCCACGGAGCACCATTAAATCCATTATAATTTTTTTTAAAGAATATGACACCACAACAAACCTGCCAAGAGAGGGCCGCCCACCAAAACTCATGGACCAGGCAAGGAGGGCATTAATCAGAGGCAACAAAGAGACCAAAGATAACCCTGAAGGAGCTGCAAAGCTCCACAGCGGAGATTGGAGTATCTGTCCATAGGACCACTTTAAGCCGTACACTCCACAGAGCTGGGCTTTATGGAAGAGTGGCCAGCAAAAAGCCATTGCTTGAAGAAAAAAATAAGCAAACACAAAAGGCATGTGGGAGACTCACCAAACATATTGAAGAAGGTACTCTGGTCAGAAGAGACTAAAATTGAGCTTTTTGGCCATCAAGGAAAACACTATGTCTGGCGCAAACCCAACACCTCTCATCACCCCGAGAACACCATCCAAACAGTGAAGCATGGTGGTGGCAGCATCATGCTGTGGGGATTATTACTACAGCGCCGGAGAAGATGGCTGCCGTTTTACAGCCCTCTAACCAATTGTACTATTATGTGTGTTTTTCCGCGTTATTTGTAATTTATTTTGTACATAATGTTTCTGCCATCGTCTCTTATAACCAAAAAGAGCTTCTGGATATCAGGACAGCGATTACTCACCTCGCATTGGACGAAGATTTTTTCTTCAACGAGGCGGCCGCGAAGGATATCATACAGACACCCGACAAGGCCCAAATCCCCGTCATTCGCGTGAGGAAGAGACGGAGATATCGCAGACGCAGATCCGGGTGCCTTGTAAGGATCCGACGGCGAGCGAGTAAACTGCCTCTTCCATCAATCCTATTAGCCAACGTTCAAGCTTTTGAGAATAAAATGGACGATTTAAGATTACGGTTATCCTACCAACGGGACATTAAAAACTGTAATATCTTATGTTTCACGGAGTCGTGGCTGAACGACAACAATGATAACATTCAGCTAGCGGGCTATACGCTACATCGGCAGGACAGAACGGCTGACTCTGGTAAGACAAGGGGTGGCGGTCTGTGTATATTTGTAAACAACAGCTGGTGCACAAAATCAAATACTAAGGAAGTCTCGAGGTTTTGCTCGCCTGAGGTAGAGTATCTTATGATAAGCTGTAGACCACACTATTTACCAAGAGAGTTTTCATCTATATTTTTCATAGCTGTCTATTTACCACCACAAACCAATGCTGGCATTAAGATTGCACTGAATGAGTTGTACAATGCCATTAATCAACAGGAAAACGCTCATCCAGATGCAGCGCTCCTAGTGGCCGGGGACTTTAATGCAGGGAAACTTAAATCCGTTCTACCTAATTTCTACCAGCATGTTAAATGTGCAACCAGAGGGAAAAAAACTCTAGACCACCTTTACTCCACACACAGAGACGCATACAAAGCTCTCCCTCGCCCTCCATTTGGCAAATCTGACCATAACTCTATCCTCCTGATTCCTGCTTATAAGCAAAAACTGAAGCAGGAAGCACCAGTGATTCGGTTAATAAAAAAGTGGTCAGATGACGCAGATGCTAAGCTACAGGACTGTTTTGCTAGCACAGACTGGAACATGTTCCGGGATTCTTCAGACAGCATTGAGGAGTACACCACATCAGTCACTGGCTTCATCAATAAGTGCATCGATGATGTCGTCCCCACAGTAACCGTACGTACATACCCCAACCAGAAGCCATGGATTACAGGAAACATCCGCACTGAGCTAAAGGGTAGAGCTGCCGCTTTCAAGGAACGGGACTCTAACCCGGACGCTTATAAGAAATCCCGCTATAACCTCCGACGAACCATCAAACAGGCAAAGAGTCAATACAGGTCTAAGATTGAATCATACTACACTGGCTCTGACGCTCGTCGGATGTGGCAGGGCTTGAAAACTATTACAGACTACAAAGGGAAGCACAGCCACGAGCTGCCCAGTGACACAAGCCTACCAGACGAGCTAAACCACCTCTATGCTCGCTTCGAGGCAAGCAACACTGAAGCATGCATGAGAGCACCAGCTGTTCCGGATGACTATGTGATCACGCTCTCCGTAGCCGATGTGAGTAAGACTTTTAAGCAGGTCAACATTCACAAGGCCGCGGGGCCAGACGGATTACCAGGACGTGTACTCCGAGCATGTGCTGACCAACTGGCAAGTGTCTTCACTGACATTTTCAACATGTCCCTGACTGAGTCTGTAATACCAACATGTTTCAAGCAGACCACCATAGTCCCCGTGCCCAAGAACTCTAAGATAACCTGCCTAAATGACTACCGACCCGTATCACTGACGTCTGTAGCCATGTAGTGCTTTGAAAGACTGGTCATGGCTCACATCAACAGCATAATCCCAGAAACCCTAGACCCACTCCAATTTGCATACCGCCCCAACAGATCCACAGATGATGCAATCTCTATCGCACTCCACACTGCCCTTTCCCACCTGGACAAGAGGAACACCTACGTGAGAATGCTATTCATTGACTACAGCTCAGCATTCAACACCATAGTGCCCTCTAAGCTCATCACTAAGCTAAGGATCCTGGGACTAAACACCTCCCTCTGCAACTGGATCCTGGACTTCCTGACGGGCCGCCCCCAGGTGGTAAGGGTAGGTAACAACACATCTGCCACACTGATCCTCAACACGGGGGCCCCTCAGGGGTGCGTGCTCAGTCCCCTCCTGTACTCTCTGTTCACCCATGACTGTATGGCCAGGCACGACTCCAACACCATCATTAAGTTTGCCGACGACACAACAGTGGTAGGCCTGATCACCGACAACGATGAGACAGCCTATAGGGAGGAGGTCAGAGATCTGGCCGTGTGGTGCCAGGACAACAACCTCTCCCTCAACGTGACCAAGACAAAGGAGATGATTGTGGACTACAGGAAAAAAAAGAGGACTGAGCACGCCCCCATTCTCATCGACGGGGCTGTAGTGGAACAGGTTGAGAGCTTCAAGTTCCTTGGTGTCCACATCACCAACGAACTATCATGGTCCAAACACACCAAGACAGTCGTGAAGAGGGCACGACAAAGCCTATTCCCCCTCAGGAGACTAAAAAGATTTGGCATGGGTCCTCAGATCCTCAAAAAATTCTACAGCTGCACCATCGAGAGCATCCTGACTGGTTGCATCACCGCCTGGTATGGCAACTGCTTGGCCTCTGACCGCAAGGCACTACAGAGGGTAGTGCGTACGGCCCAGTACATCACTGGGGCAAAGCTTCCTGCCATCCAGGACCTCTATACCAGGCGGTGTCAGAGGAAGGCCCTCAAAATTGTCAAAGACTCCAGCCACCCTAGTCATAGACTGTTCTCTCTGCTACCGCACGGAAAGCGGTACCGGAGTGCCAAGTCTAGGTCCAAAAGACTTCTCAACAGCTTCTACCCCCAAGCCATAAGACTCCTGAACAGCTAATCATGGCTACCCGGACTATTTGCACTGCCCCCCCACCCCATCCTTTTTACGCTGCTGCTACTCTGTTAAGTATTTATGCATAGTCACTTTAACTCTACCCACATGTACATATTACCTCAACTACCTCAACTAGCTGGTGCCCCCGCACATTGACTCTGCAACGGTACCCCCGCTGTATATATAGCCTCCCTACTGTCACTTATTTTACTTCTGCTCTTTTTTTCTCAACACTTTTTTTATTGTTGTTTTATTCTTACTTTTTTTGTTTAAAATAAATGCACTGTTGGTTAAGGGCTGTAAGTAAGCATTTCACTGTAATGTCTGCACCTGTTGTATTCGGCGCATGTGACCAATACAATTTGATTTGATTTGATGTTTTTCATCGGCAGGGACTGGGAAACTGGTCAGAATTGAAGGAATGATGGATGGCGCTAAATAGAGGGACATTCTTGAGGGAAACCTGTTTCAGTCTTCCAGAGATTTGAGACTGGGACGGAGGTTCACCTTGCAGCAGGACAATGACCCTAAGCATACTGCTAAAGCAACACTCGAGTGGTTTAAGGGGAAACATTTAAATGTCTTGGAATGGCCTAGTCAAAGCCCAGACCTCAATCCAATTGAGAATCTGTGGTATGACTTAAAGATTACTGTACATCAGCGGAACCCATCCAACTTGAAGGAGCTGGAGCAGTTTTGCCTTGAAGGCAAAAATCCCAGTGGCTAGATGTGCCAAGCTTATAGAGACATACCCCAAGAGACTTGCAGCTGTAATAGCTGCAAAAGGTGGCTCTACAAAGTATTGACTTTGGGGGGGTGAATAGTTATGCACGCTCAAGTTTTCAGTTTTTTTGTCTTATTTCTTGTTTGTTTCACACAAAAAAATATTTTGCATCTTCAAAGTGGTAGGCATGTTGTGTAAATCAAATGATACAAACCCCACAAAAAAATCCATTTTAATTCCAGGTTGTAAGGCAACAAAATAGGAAAAATGCCAAGGGGGGTGAATACTTTTGCAAGCCACTGTACATGTTCACAGAGGAAGGAAGGAGGGAGAGGGGCTAACTGCAGCATAGGACGTAATAGAGAGATCGTAAAGCTAACTCGGGCAGAGAGGAGAGGGAGGGCGGGATGGAGGGAGGGACCCCCACTGAGACTTAGGCAGCTAGCGCCAGCCGCCTGTCACTCAAACCACAGGGACTCCAGCAGCTACACGGCCAGTACAGAAACACAGCAGGGAGCGGCATATATCACTGGAACACACACACTGCAGGGCCAGGTCAACACACACAGGGCTAAGGCCAGCGTAACACACACAATCTAAAAATACACATACTGTAAATGCCAGGTCAGGTTCTTTCGCGCACACACACATGAAATGTGGAGCTGAAAAGAGGATGAAATGTATTTCTGCTGTATATACAGTATTAAGGACTAGTTTGCATTGTGTGTGTATATTTTAGGAGTTGGGGTTTGATGTCAGTCAGAGCTCTATATTTCCCTCAGACCACAGGCTTGGTGTGAAAGGCGAGCAGCCCATAAAACATGTTAATATCCATATTTTACTAGGCCAAGCCTACTGTGACTTTATAAGGCCCAATATGATGGATTATACACCAGACACACATCCAACACGGCTCTCTGTATCCTGGGGTTCTGGCAGGCCTGAGCAAACACATTGTTTTAGTGTTTTTTAGTGTGTGTTTGTATGAGAGAGATGGAGGGAGAGAGAGATAGCTTGTGTGTGTGTATGTATGTATGTATGTATGTATGTTTGTGTGTGTGTGTGTGTGTGTGTGTGTGTGTATTGTAAGAAATTCTCCTTGTTTATGGGACCCTATATGTCAGACACACATGTTAAGGTAATTACAGCCCATCTTCTATCAGAGCACATTTTCTCACATCTTGAAATAATCATAAAGTATGCAGAGAAAATAATGGGAGATGACACAGGCTTTTCCTGTAGACGATGGTTTGAGTTCCCTCTGTAATTACACTAAAACCAGTGCTTAGAGAGAGAGAATATCAGGAGGAGGAAGGAGAGGACGAGAAAGCAGAGAGGATGAGGAATAGGAAGATTGGAGGAATAGAAGAACAGAGAGAAAGAAAGAGGAGATAGAGAAAGAGAGAGAAAGAGAGAGCGAGCGAGAGAGAGAGAAAGAGAGAGAGACTAAGAGAGAGAGAGAAAGAGAAATACTGTAGATGTTGTACACAGCTCTGACTACAGGGTTAGTTCCACTAGGAGGTAAAACGTATAAGCCTGGTCACCTGAGTCTCGTCCTGGTGCAGCCACTGTTTGGGGTCGTCCTCGGTGGCCAGGAAGGCTATCAGGTCAAGAGCTGTCAGACGAGTCTGTCGCCGCGACGACACAAAGATCAGAACAGGCTTGGCTGGAGAGTGACTGCGAATCGCTGGAGAGAGGGGGGGGGGGGGGGGGGGGGGGTGAATACTTACTGTGTGTTTCTGTGTGTGGTATACTAAAGCAATAAGGTCCAAGGGGGTTGTGGTATATGGCCAATATACCATGGCTAAGGGCTGTTCTTATGCACGACGCAACGCGGAGTGCCTGGATACAGCCCTTAGCCGTGGTATATTTGCGATATACCACAAACCCCAGAGGTGCCTTATTGCTATTATAAACTGGTTACCAACATAATTAGAGCAGTAAAAATAAATGTTTTGTCATACCCGTGGCATACGGTCTGATATACCACGGCTGTCAGCCAATCAGCATTCAGGGCTCGAACCACCCAGTTTATAATGTACCTTGGAACACAGGTTTGTTCATGCTGGCCATGCGGGGGCAATAGTGCTGTCCTGGGAAGCCGTGGATGTGAACCTCCAATGGGACGGGACGCACAGATGGCCGGAAGTTAAACAAACCCACCTGTAAGAGAGGGGGGGAGTGGCGAAGAGAGAGAGAGAGAGTTAGACAGAGTGGATGAAAGAGAACCATATGGACATATAACTACAGAAAGAGAATGAATGTCTTCTCTCAGTCAGTCAGTGTGAGAGAGAGAGAGACAGAGTGGATGAAAGAGAACCAGAGCGAGAGAGAGCGATAGATAGATAAAGTGAGTCCAGCTGGCAGCGAGGCCCATCTGGGTGTCTAAAGGTTTGTCATTGTCCCTGTCCGGGGGAGAGGGACAGGGAACTGAGCGCTTTTTGTCTGTTGTGCTCTATAAGGCTCGCTGGGTAGGGCAGCAGTGCATTGTGGCGTGTGGAGTGGCCAGGCAGGGCAGGCGCGTGTGTACACATATCTAAAGGCCTGGATAATGGATTGGGCATCTAAACCCAGCCAACAGCCCCAGTCCCTCTCGTCCCCAGTCTAAACAGCCAGATTTATAACCAGCCAATCTGTCTGCCAGGGACACTCTGCAACAGTAACACAACGTTTAGACAACCAATACTGTCACAGAGAAGACTGGAATGGCATGACACAGTTGGAATTAGAGCTCAATGTTTGAAAAGCATTACAAATGACATTATAACACTTTATAATAACTTTCAGAAATATGTAGTTGTAAATGCTTTTATAAATGTTATATAAAATGTTTTTCAGCAGATATACAATTAATCTAAAAAACAACATACTAAGTGAACATAAAGACTTGGCAATAGCCCAGAAAACACAGGCAATTCCAATAGGCCCCGCACCATTTAACTGTGTGTCTGTCTACGTGTGGTTTTCATGGGTGACTGGGGTCATGTAGGTCATGCAGACATACAGGAGTTCCTATCTCTCTCTGCAGTGGACAGGGAGGTTATTAAATACCCTTCTGATATGATTCTGATATTATTACTGCTATCATTATTATTGGACTGGCCAAGTCATCTGTCTGTATTGGTAGAGTGATTTCTGTTGATTACCAGAGCAACTCCAGCATGGCTCCAGAGAAACAGGACTGCAAACCATTACTGTGCTGTGGTCAAAACTATAACATAGATTCCCTGCCAAAAACGTTGGTATTTTTCTAATAACTCTTATTGTATACATTTATCAAATATGAAAGGGGAGGCGGATAAGTGAACCCTAAAAAACACTGACTAACACAAAAAATGTGGTTTCTGGTTGGCTTGAGAACACCAATGCCAATTCCAAAACCTCCAACTGATGATGATAGAAACAGGAAAGCTCACAAACCTGACCTCTATCTGAACACAGGACAGGAGGTCAAAAAGGTGAAAGGGTGAGCTTGTTTAAACTACAGGAGATGTCTTGTCTATGTGAAACTGAGGCTAACGTGATGGTATGATCAGGGTATAACACTGTTGTAATGCCTGATTCAGATAAAACAACTGATCCTAGATCTGAGCCTAAGTGCAACTCCTACCAGGAGTGGCGTTCCACGATGCTAGTATTGTCTAGTATGTGGTTGCTATGGAGAGCTCACCTGTCCAATCCCTAGCCAGTCGGCGAGGTCTCGTGCGTTGGCCAGGGCCGTGGACAGGCCCACAACGCGGACAGTCTTTTTGGTGTGGGAGGAGATGAAGTTGGTCCTGGAAACTATGACCTCCAGCACAGGACCTCTGTCCTCCCCTGGAATACAGACACAGTGGTATGGTCCAGTGTGAGACAGAGTAGCACGATCCAGTGTGAGAGTTTGACAAAGCACTTCACTATGGAGAGTAGTATTTTAACTCTTGAATTCTATAAGAATTCTGTTTGTATGAGGGTTAAAGTTAAGGCTCTATAGAAGGTTATGTTTGTATGAGGGTAAAAGTTTAGGCTCTATAGAAGGTTTTGATTGCATGGGGTTCGTGAGGCAAGAACCAGATGGATAGATATGAAAGATCTC